>NC_084998.1:32948636-32991136 GCF_963854185.1 Sardina pilchardus | reverse complement strand
TAATACCATATTAACTGCCCTCATGTATTAACCTCATAGCTAAAGAAATTTTGCAAAATCAATGAACAGTATAAGCCGTGGCTAATAGTTGAGAAATTACGGTAGACAGTTACACCATGTCCTAACAGGATCTGAGCGAGCGACGGTCAATGTTCTCTGTCTACGCTGAATCCGCTAAATATGTCCTTCTATTGCGTCATATTTCTCATTCAAAATAGCAGAGCAAAAAAGCCAGTGACAGAAAGAAAGTGAAACCGGGCGTCCGACAAACGCTCTCTCAAAACATCGCGATTCATCACGCTGCTCGCGTTGCTTGCAGTCAGGACACTCCAGTGGAAAACAATAAAATTAAATGTATTTCATGGCTAAAGTTGGCTCGCATCACGTCCAGGTTAGGACAAGGTGTCAAAAGGGTGGTGCTGCTCCTGACCTGCACACTGCTCCAGGCTGCCAGGTTGGCACTGACAGACAGAGGGCGCTGTGGGGCCGGTGCGCACGCACTGCATGTCCTGAGGACACGCCTGTCCCTCACACAGCTCCAGGGGCACTGAACACGCACCTCCTGTGAACACACACACACACACACACACACACACACACACACACACACACACACACACACACACAGCAGAGTACAGGAAATACATGGGTTCATGAGAAAAAAGACATCCCCCTCAATGACTATTTATATTTAATTCAACTTTCAATACTGTTCAAGTAATTATACAGAGCACTCTCATTGTGTATGTATGTGTGTGTGTGTGTGTGTGTGTGTGTGTGTGTGTAATTCTAGTAGTAATAATTGCTGCAGTCGCAACAATATTCACAGCAGAAACAGTAGTAATAGTGCAATAATAATAGCTCTACCCGGGCAGGTGCATCTCTCTGCTAAAGGTGGTTGCTATGGTAACAATATTCACAGCAGAAACAGTAGTAAAGTGCGGTAATAGCTCTACCTGGGCAGGTGCATCTCTCGGTCCTGGTGAAGCGCGGAGACACCAGGCTGAGCTGGGCGGTGCTGTAGGTGACCAGCGAGCCGGCGTCCAGCGTCAGGCTCTGCTCGCACACCTGGTCCCCCGAGCACTCCAGGCGGCCCGAGCAGCTCTGGTCCAGCACGGCCACCAGCTTGGCCAGCCCGCCCAGCGCCTCGCCCACGTCCCCCAGCCGCAGGGCCAGCTCGCTGGGGCTGTAGAACCCCCCGTCCGGGCTCTCCACCGCCAGCAGCACCTCCAGCAGCGCCCCCCGACCCACCGGCTGCACGCTCAGGAGGTGCACGGGGTCCTGCCCCGGCGGGGGGTCGATGCCCGCGGCCACAGTGGTGGTGGTGGTGGTGGTGGTGGTGGCGGACCCTGAGCCGACCAGGCTCTGCAGGATGGCCCTCATCTTGGGCAGGTGGATGCCCACGAAGTCCTCGGGGCTGACGTCCTGGAAGCGGAGGGTGGCGCCGGCGCGCACCATCTCGTCCGTGGCCTGCTCCACCAGCACGCTGACGTCGGCCGTCACCGAGAAGCGGCCGTCGCTCACCGTGGCGTTGAGGAAGTAGCGGCCGGGCTCCAGGCCGGCCAGCGCCACGATCTTGCCGTCCTGCCGGTTGATCTTGAACAGGCTCTTGGGCCGCGGCCGCTGCGTGAAGGAGAGCACGTCGTTGACGTCGCGGTCGGTGGCGAAGATGCGGCCGATCACGCCGCCGGGGAACGCGTCCGTGGGCATGACCACCCGGATGTCCAGCGGGTTGGTCACCGGCTTGAACAGGCTGTCCCCGATGGCACGCACAAACACAAATGAGCTGGACGATAAAGAAGGCTTCCCCGAGTCGCTCGCCTAAACAACATCAACAACAGCATCAACACCAAACAAGCAGAAAAAGAAAGACTGATTGAAAGATTGAATATCAACTGGTGTTAAATATTCCACAAATGCATATTCAATGTTCTGTACGATAGCTAACTTTGTGTCTTTTGCTGTACTGCATATGCTGTGTCATAACGGACAAAAAAACTGTAATACACATATAACAGAATTATAGGTATATTATGCACATCTAAAGGTAACAAAACACATGTTGAAAATAACTTTCCAAATGACACCAGTTTGACTCATCAGAACTGAACCCGTTCACAGTTAGAGCAAATTAAACACATAAGCATCTGTCATACTACTGTACCGCAACAACTACCTCAAAAGGTATCAGTATCATTTTCTTCTCTATTACTATTATTGTAAATCTTCCATACTGTATGTAAAGCACTGTGAGCTACATTCTGTGTATGAAAGGTGCTATACAAATAAAGCTTATTATTATTATTATTATCATTATCATCATATAGATGTGCTGTTTATTTCTCCAGTGATCTCACCTGGACTTCCAGAGTGTACTCTCTGGTGGCCTCTGGACCAATCATGCGGCTGGAGCGGAGCTCTCCTGATTGGTCGATGACAAAGGTTCCATCCTCGTTGCCAGACAGGATGTTGAACTGAAAAGGAGGGCCGTGACGAGGCGAGTCTTTGTCCGTCACCATCAGCTTCAGGATGCTGCTGCCCACTGGTTGGTCCAACTGCAGTTCAACCCAAAACACCAACGCTCATTTGAACAGATGCCATCATACTGAATTTGAAAATGACACCAAGACTACTTGTCTAATACAGTAATTTCCCGCATATAAGCCGCATTGTGTATAAGCCGCAGGACAGTGTTTTATGCAAGTTAAAAGAAACAAAACCATATTAACACCATATTAACTGCCCCCCTGTATTAACCTCATATCTGAAGAAATTTTGCAAAATCAATGTATAAGCCGCGGCTAATAGTCGGGAAATTACGGGTAATAGCAAGCCACATTCAACATCTGTTTGTAAATGATGACAAAGGTTTTAAAACAACGATTATGACTATGACTGAATGTGTGTGGGAATCATTAAAAACGCAACTAATACATTGAGAAACTGCATAGCATTGAGTCAAAACATGCTTATGCCAAATGGTATGTTGAGGTGCTTATGCCAAATGGTATGGTATGCTATTCCCTGATATGAGAGGGCATGTGATGGAGGTCCTCGATATGAGAGGGAATGTGATAGAGGTCCTCGATATGATGGAGGACTCTGTGGTGCCCGCTGGAGGCACTTAGGGGTAGCAGGCGAGTCCGGCGTGCCCACCTGGATGACAGCAGTGGCATTGGCTGGGGAGAAGACGGGCGGGTTGTCATTCACGTCAGAAATCTCCACGTTGATGGTGACGGTGGAGGACATGGCCGGAGAGCCGCTGTCAAACGCCTGGACAGCCAGGGAGTAGCTGGAGACCTGCACGAGTGGGGACGCCAGACAAGGACCAGACAAGGACATTTACAGACAAACACCAAAAGAAATAAAGAAATAAAGAAATAAAAACAGAAAAAGGAAACATCAAAACAAGTTCTGAGGAGAAGCCGAGGAGACAGAATGGTGTCAAAAAAGCACTGAAACAGCAGAGCTATGCAGCTCTAAAAGCCCCAGAACAAACAACAGGGAACTGCCACACACACAAACACACACACAGACACACACACACACACACACACACACACACACACACACACACACACACACATACACAAACACACACACACACACACACACTGTTACGGGTTTGTGGTTGCACTTTTGCATATGCTTTTTATTCTTTGCTTGCTTGTCGCTGTTCCTTTTAGGTGGCGACGGGGCGTTAACTTTGCCGTCCCGACACGGAGTGACGGGCCGACTGCGGGCCAGCCCCTTGAATATAAAGCCGGCCCGTTTCAAGATGGCTCTCTCTCTCTCGACTGCGCTATTCGATCGGCTGGCTGGCTGGCATTCCTTTGTTCCCTATTTTCCTATTTTTGCAGTCTGTTAATGGCTTAAAGTTATTATTATTAGTTGAGCGGTTGTAGTTTTCTTGCACGTTTTTAGTTTGAGTTTAGTGAGCGCAGGTTAGTAAGATTCCCCGGAAGACTCACTTTTTGACTTTTCATGGAGCGGCCTGTGCTCCATGAACGGGAGGCAGGCAAGCGCCAATAACACCAGGAAGTAAGGTTGAGTTTTCCTTTTACTTTTCCTGTTCTGTCTTAGTTTACAACCGTCTCTTATTATTTAGCTATCCCCACATATTTTTGCTGACCATCGAGAACGTTTCCCCTTGTGTTCAGTGTTTTTGAATCATATAACATACGGTGAAATAAAACAACCTTTTTCCCGTACACCGGAACTCTGTCCTTATGTTACTGGTTCATATATTTTTGTGAATTCGTAACACACACACACACACACACACACACACACAAACACACAAACATACAAACACACACACACACACACACACACACACACACACACACACACACATGCACGCACACATACACACACAGATTTCAGTTCAAATGTCATTTCCTATCAGAGTATTTGTTATACTGTATTTGTCATTTTGGTACATATGAAGTGTAAGTCATATTGTATACCTCTGAATTCTCCAACCTCCAAATCTGTCTGTGTGCAAGTTGAATGAGCTATTCTACAGTACAGTATGTCAACACTGATAAGTATAGTTTTTCAGTAGAATACCTACAGTAGGTTTGTAGAAACACACAAACATTAGCAATTGGGGAATTCCATGGAAAATGAGGCTTTCTGTCATGTAAAATGTGATGGTATGGTATGATGTGAATGATTACATGAAATTTGAGCATTTGGCTGAAGAATCTATATGAGAAAAATGCACAAAAAATGAATGTTATCGTACAAAAACCAAGGTATTTCATTGGTGTTATGGACATGACAAAAAGTAAATTTTCCATGGAATTCTCCAATAACAAAAAGGTTTGATGAGTGAAATACTGCATGTCCACCACAAAGCGTTAAATCTTTAGGGTCTGACCGTTTCTCTGTCCAATTCCTTGTTGACTCTCAGGAGTCCTGTTATGGGGTCAATCCAGAACTGGTTCCTGCGGTCGCCCCTCAGAATGGAGTAAGTGATGCGTCCATTCACCTGGCTGTCCATGTCCTCGGCCATCAGCTGAAAGCCAAACAAACACACAGACATACAGTAAGACCAAAAAGTCCAGGGTGCTCAGGAAGCTCAAGGTCAATGTTTGAAGGTGCCCAATAGGGTCAGGAATTCAAATTCAGTAGAAAAAGGCAAATCCAAGGAACTCTTCTTTCTTGAAAATATTTTAAAAGCCTTTATTATGACCTTATTATGACCACCGAGCAGCGAAGCACATAGGCTTAGTCAGAAGCCCCCCCCCCCCCCCCCCATACACACAAACACGCACACATACATAACACACACATACACACACACCATTACCCACACACACACACACACACACACACACACACACACACACACACACACACTCACAAGTGAACATACACACATAGAGAGCGAGCAGATGCGCACACACACGCACACACACGCACACACACACACACACACACACACACACACACACACACACACACACACACACACAGACACACACACACAGACACACATATCCCACTACCCCCACCGCACACACACCAACAAGCACATATGCACACATGCACACACTCATTTACATACATAATAGCTGCAGTAGGGGATGGAGTAGGCGATGGAAACAAATTGACAGTGATTGATTTTTGCAGAGAGAATGTGTAGGACTGAGCGACAGTGGGTTTTTGTACCGCTTTGCGGTGCATCTTGTTTCAATCATGATTTCAGATAAAAAAATGAAACACATGCAAATGCTGTAGAGAAACAGCCCATGTGTTGCGGTGCAGAATGCATTCTTCAGGAAGTGAACAGACACAAACATACTCAGGAAAATAAGAATAAAATAATTAGACTGAATTAGAGGCTGGGTATGACATAGAGCAAGCAATACACTCAGGGCAATTACAGACAGGGTATGACAGAGTAAGCGATACATCTGCTGTTTCACAGAAATGTGAAACATTTGACTGTAAAACTGTAACTGTGTACTATCCATTTGTCCTGCACCTGCAAGGTGGGATGTGCACACAGCTACTCTAAGTACTCATTAACAAGCTGGATTAATTACCCGGATCACCGTCTCCCCGATGCTGGCGTCCTCGCTAATTATCACGTTGTAGATTTCCTCGCTGAAGGAGGGGGCGTTATCGTTCACGTCCATCAGCTCGACAGTTACCATGGCGGTGGCACTCAGGGGTGGGTTCCCGCCGTCCCAGGCTTCCACTTTCAGGAAGTAATCCTTGCATACCTCAAAGTCCAGGTCATCGGCTATAGTGATGGTGCCTGGGCAAGGATAGGGGCCGGTGAGAGCAGAGACCACAGCAACACACTACATTTACACTGCAATTTATCAGATACCCAAAGTGCTTTAATATCAAAGTGTTTGAAACATACAATTAAATCACTTTTGGGAGCCAAAAAGTGTATGGATTTCTTTCCTTTTCCTGCGTACCTCACTTTAACCACTTCTAATATCTAAGCTCCACCTGAGACGAGGCTAGTGAATTGCATGTCATTTCAGAGGTGGTGCATCTCCCACAGCGAACAATCAACAACCAAGCCTATTTACCATCAAAGCAAAATTACCTACAAAGCAACATTTGTGGGCAAAAAACATCAGCAACCGAAATGCCTTGGAGAGTATTCCACTGGGGTTATCAAGTTTAACATCAAAGATATACGTCAGCGCTAGTGCTGAAATAAGTGAGTCACTCAGAAAGTAAAATAAAATTCTATTCTTTGGGGCATTTTGAATTTAAGGGATGGATGACTGATGTTCACATACCGGTCTGAGGAAGTCAGTCATGCAGCTCGAAACATCACAAACCAAATGAACACTGAATGGGAGCTTTTGAATACCAATAGCTTTAGATTCTGCACCCAGCCCAAATCGGCCTGGGGATGTGCGTGACCTTCCACTGCTTCTTCATGGATGACAGGTGGCCATTAAAGTCTGACCTCTCACCTTTGGCTACGTCGATAGCAAACTTCCCGTCGTCATTGCCAGAGCGGATGCTGTAGTAGATCTCGCCATTGGCTCCGATGTCATCACTCACGGCAAACACTCGCAGCACCTCGGCACCCACGGCGACGTCCTCTGGAATGGTGATGGCGTAGTCCGGCTTCTGGAAGACGGGCGGGTTGTCGTTGACGTCCAGCACCATGACGGTGAGGTCCACCACGGAGGACAGAGCACCCTGGGCAGCGTCGCGGTCGGACGCCTGCACCCTGATCTTAAACGTTTCCTGCACCTCTCTGTCCAGAGACTTTTCCAGAACGACGACACCAGAGGAGGCGTCAATAGAAAACACACCATCAGCAGAGTCAAGCAGAGAGTACACCACCTTCCTGTTTACACCTAAATAACAAACAAACAAACAAACAAACAAACAGGAAATGTTTGGATGGAGGATTTTTAATGTCTTAAGGAAGAGCTCCATTACCTTAAAGGACAAAGTCTAACATTGATATTCTACATCAATAGTTACTGATACCCCAAACTAATAACACAATCGAAACAGATCTTTCAGGATGTCCAAAAACGCACAAAAGCACATCTAATACAGATACAAAAGTGTGCACTAACCTTCGTCAAGGTCGTTGGCTTGCAGCCGAGTGATGAGTGCTTTGGGAGAGGCGTTCTCAAAGACACTGGCCAGGTACTGAGTGAAAGTGAAGGACGGTGGGTTGTCATTCACGTCCAGCACAGTCAGGGAGATCTCGGAGCGACAGAACAGGCCCCCGCCGTCTGCAGCCTGGGCTATCAGCTTATAGACGGAAGTCCTCTCCCGGTCAAGGGCATTGGCTGTCTTCAACTCACCTGAGTGGCAGGAGGAGAGGAGAGAGCTATTAGAGAGACACAGACAGACAGACACATACACACACACACACACACACACACACACACACACATGCAGACTGACGCACATACACAGACAACTATAGACACAAATATGGGTGCGTGCACATACACACACACACACACACACACACAGAGAGATCTGTAGTCTGACACACATACACACACATGCGTGCACACACACACACACACCAGTCATTTGGGCAAGTTGAAGGCAATGGCAAAGATAAGCCTTTCAGCGCTCAGTTCAATTCCTACCTGTACTGGCATCCATGTAGAAGTCCTCAACACCTATGCCAAATAGTGAATACTGAATGTCTGCATTGGTGCCAACATCATTGTCTGTGGCGAGCACAGTCAGGATGCCTTTGTTGATGGGCACATCTTCAGGGATTGAGCTCTCATAGAGATCCTGGTACGGACGACATCCACAGAGAGAGCTCACAAGACAGGCAAGGCAATAAAGTACACATACCGAAGATACTTACGGCACATGATTATGTCATAGTTAGCGTTTTTTATCTAGTTAATGTTTTTTTCTATCTAGAGTGTATCTCACAAAAGTAGCAATGTAACATCCTTATGTGATTGCCTGGTCATGACTCATTGTAAACAAATCCATGTGCTTTATCGTTACTTTTTTTCACAGTTACAGTAATAAAAAATACATGCACACTTTCTGCAGGGGGTAAATATAGATAATCCTACCAAGGGAGGCTTTAATTGAATTTAACTACCAGAACTGTTTTTAATTTCAACAATGACATCATGTGAAATTTGTATGATGTTTTAAAGAATGAAGGAAAGCTGTAGAGGGGCATTTGCACACCGTCTCGCAGACAGGGCTGTTGTCATTGGCATCCATGATGGTGACCTCGACTCCCACGGTGGTCATGAAGAGGCCGTCGCTGGCTGTGATGTTGAGGATGTACAAGTCCTGCGCTTCACGGTCAAGCGGCCGCTTCACAAACACCTTCCACTCTCCCTTCACTGGGGTGAGAGCAAAAGCTCCTTTGGGATTGCCACCTATGGAAATAAGTACGGAAAAAGAAACAGACATCCCGTACATTAATGATTCATTGTGATTAATGATATGCATTGTAATTGCAAATTACAGTACATACAGTATGTGCCAAAAAACAAAGGTTAATGAATTATAAAGGTGACTGATATTTAGTTGAAGCTCTTATCAAAACGCCATGGACTCGCAATGGCAGGTTCAGAGCGAACCGATTGTCAGGTGGCGGTGCAACATCTGCTCCACCATATGTTTATTTGTTTATATTTACATTGATAACCAGCTTGCAACATTGCAAAGGGGAAACAAAAGGGAGACTATCTTAGATATGAATAAATGCCTCACACTTAATGATGAACTGTCCTAAGCAACTCTCAACGTCTTCCAAACACAAAAACATGCACACTTTATAATGAGGAGTTTCTTCTCACCTGCAATGTGGAAACTGACGAGGCGGTTCTGGTTTGAAGTGTCTCCATCTCTGGTGCTCAGGACGGCCACGACCTCGCCAGGTGGGTCGCTCTCCCTAACCGCACCCCTGTAGTAGTCCCTCTCAAACGTCGGTGGGTTGTCGTTCACGTCAGCAACAGTAACGCTCACCACAGCTGTGGAGGACAACGACTCAAGCTCTCCGAGATCAGAGGCCACAATGCTGAAAGCGTAAGAGGAGGCCGTCTCATGGTCCAACACTCCAAGGGTGGTGATCCATCCTGTCTTACTGTCAATAGCAAACATTGCATTGGTACTAGACATCGGGTCCATCACTGCATTATCCATCGTCCCAAGGCTGTAGGTGACTTGCCCATTGGATCCCCAATCGGGGTCTAGAGCCCTCACCTGGATCACCCTGGTGCCAATGGGCAATCCCTCCATAACCATGGCCACGTACGCGCTCGTCTCGAAGGTGGGTTGATTGTCGTTGATGTCCAGGACCTTCACCTCCACGTCCACCACGGAGATGGACTCGACAAAGTCCTGCCTCATAGTGGCCGAGACCTTGAAGCGGAAGTTGCTGACAGCCTCATAATCCAGCGCCTTCACTAGCCGTATGAGTCCTGTTTCCCGCTCGACTAGAAACGTGCTTCCGAGATTGCTCTCCACGGTTTCTCCGTTCACCACAGCAAACGTTCCGGTCTGGCCCAGGCTCAGGTAGACAGAACCCAGCGCTGTTCCCGCGGGCGTATCTTCTGGTATCGTAAAGGAGTACTGAGGCTGAGTGAAGGAGGGAATGGTTGCCTCAGGAGGGAGCACATGGATGAAGGCCGACACGAGGGAGTGCTTGGCAGGGGTTCCTCCATCTGTGGCCTTGACAAAGAAAGACAAGACCGTCCCTCTCAGGTGTGCCACGCTGCCCTTGGTCACCATCCAGCCGCTGTCCGGCTCTATCTCCAGAACATCCACGAGGGGAAGCCGGGCCTCGCTGTAGAGCGAGTAGCTCACCCGGCCGTTAGTGCCCACATCAGGATCCTGGGCTTGGATCTGAGTCACCAGAGAGCCCATGGGGGCGTTGGCTTTGATGCTCACCCTGTACTCCACCGCACGGAAACGAGGGGCGTTGTCATTTTCATCGGCAAGTATCACACGAACGGTGCAGAAGGACGCTCGACCTCCCCCATCCAACGCCATGACAGTCAACACTATGTCTCTGTTCGCCGGGCTCTCCCTGTCCAGCTTCTGTGCTGTAGTGATCAGACCGTTCGGAGCAATGTTGAACTGAGTCTTCCCAATGTCATTGATAAAGGAGTACACAATCTGTCCAAAGAGCCCAGAGTCCTCGTCTGTTGCTCTGACTTGTATAACCCGGGAACCGGCTGGGGCGTTTTCTTTCACCTCGGCCAGGTAGAATCTCTGGCTGAACACCGGGCTGTAAAGGTTAGCCCCAAGAACGCGGATGTTCACCTGTGCAGTGCTCGTGAACACGCCGTCAGACACAGACACGTTCAGGTTGTAGAGAGATTTCATTCCCTGTCGACGCTGATTGGATAGAGTGATGATTCCCGTTTCAGCGCCCATGAAGAAGTTCATCCTGTCGTCTCCTGAGAGGATGCTGTATCTCAGTCGGTCCGCATCCGAGCTGTCTGAATCTGACGCCTGGACACAGGTCACAAAATGGCCCCTCGGAGCAAGTTCGCTCACAAAGGCATCGTAGAGAGGTTGATTAAACGCTGGAGGATTGTCGTTAGTGTCAATGACCAGGACGGTGACAGAAACCTCACTGCTTTGTGCAGGGTCCCCATTGTCTGTTGCTCTTACGATGAAGCTATAACGCTGTGTTTGCTCATAATCAAGCATGCGGGTGGTGAGGACAAGGCCACTGCTGCTGTCAACAATGAAATACTCTGTACTGTTGAAGGCATCGGACAAAATCTGATAGCGGATCAAATTGTTCTTCTCCGAATCTTTGTCAGTGGCCAAAATCTGCAGAACAGCAGCGCTGATCATTGAGTTCTCAGCAATCGTGGCTGTGTAAGATGACTTCTCGAAGATGGGAGCATTGTCGTTAACATCCAGCACAGCGATGTCCACATCAACCTCTGACCTTGCCCCCGTAACGGTGTCTGTGGATCGCACTGTCAAGCGGTAGTAGGGGTTGACCTCAAAATCTAAAGGGTAGACAACACTGATGACCCCGCTGTCGAAGCCAATGTCAAACTGAAGGAAGGGGTCTCCGTCCACAATTGTGTATATGATATTCTGACCCTCAGGGCTGGTGGCGTTGATGCTGAGAATAGGAGTCGATACTGGGATGTCCTCTAGGACTGATATTCCATAAAAGGGCTTTTCAAAGACAGGCATGGCCTTGTTAACGACCGTTACAGGCACATCCACAGCAGTGAAGAGTGATGGATAGCCTCCGTCCCAGGCAAGGACAACCACTTTATATTCCACATTTGACAGATCAGCATCGAAGGACCTTTTCAAGAGAAGCTCGCCTGTTAGACGGTTGATCTCAAAGTTCCTGTGCTCCTCCTTCAGTGTGTAGAACACCTCTCCGTTGACACCTTTATCACGGTCTGTGGCAGACACCTTGAAAATTGGCGAGCCAGGCTCAGCGTCCACCTGCACAGTGGCGTAGTATGGCAAGCCGATGAACTCTGGGGCATTGTCATTTACGTCCTCCACCTGAACGGTAATAGTCACCCTCGCCACTCGCAACCGGTCGTACTCTCTACTAGCCTCCACCACCAAGTCGTACGACTCCTGTTCCTCGCGGTCAAACGGGATCCCTGTGGTCTGGATGACTCCCGATGTGGGTCTAACAGCAAAGCGAACCCCAGCATTCAAGAGGGTGTACTTCAGGGGCTCGTTAAGCCGGCTGCCAACGGCGTTGACCACAGCAACTGTGGTGACGTTGACGTTGTTCTCCAGCACTGATGACACGTAGGAAGGCTGGCTGAAAACAAGTCCGCTGTCCATAGCTTCCCTCACGACCACCGTCACCGACGCCGTGCTGAAGAAACGCCCGTCGGAAGCTTTCACATTAAAGCGGTAGCGGTCCTTGGAGAGACTGCTGTTTCTCACCGAGAGCACCCCGGTTGAAGGGTCCATGGCAAACTGGTCTATGCTGTTGTCAGCCAGGGAGTAGATAAGGTCACTAGCCTGTCCACTGGAGTCTGGGTCAGAGGCCTCGACTCTTAGGGTCTCCACACCAGCATAGGTGGGGAGGAGCAGGACGGCATCATAGGCCTCCTGGGAAAACTTGGGGGGAGCGTCGTTCGTGTTTGTGATCTTGATGACAACCTCTGCCGGTCTCTCAGCAGTCAGCTGAGGCCTCCCACTATCCCTCACGTTCACCCGAAAGTAAAACTCTGAAGAGGTCTCGTAGTCTAAGTTGGCAATGGTCCTGACCGATCCTGTTCCGGAGTCCACAGTGAAAAACGATTTGGCGGTATCCTCGACAATATCGAAGACCAGGAGGGCATTCTGGTTCCGGTCCGCATCCACAGCCTGGATCACCAGTGGGCTGCCATTGTCACTCATAACCACACTGTTAACGGGGGCAGCCTCACTGATAGTCCCTGTGTATCTCAGCTGCCAGAACACTGGCGGGTTATCATTGTCATCCACTATCTGTATGGAGACAGTGGCATTGGAGGCTATCCCTGCCATGTTCACTGCCTCTATGATAAGTGTGTAGAATGCTGAAGCCTCAAAGTCAAGGAACCTTTGCGTCGTAATGACCCCAGTGTAGCGGTTGATGCTAAATCTCCTTTCGCTGTTCCCCTGGACAATGTCATAGATGAGTGCCGTTCGGCTGATGGCACTGATGGTGGTGACGTAGCTCCCCACCGCCACGTTCTCTGTGATCTCAGCTTGGTACTCCTGTTGGGTAAACTTGGGGCTGGAGATGACGGACAGAGCGACGGCGATCCTGACTGTGGCAGTGGCACTGAGGGGCGGCGTGCCACCATCGATTGCCCGCACGGTGACCACGTAGTACCCTACCGAGGTGAGGTCCAACTCTCTGGCCACAGACAGGACTCCAGTGAGCGGGTCGATGTTAAAAGCACCTCCTGTGTTTCCTGGTTGAGGGGGCAAAAAGGACCATATCATAATGAAGGCAAAGTAAGAGAAACCAATAGCAGGCACATTCTCATTCACTATACTATACTACCAATAGAGTAGCCTATGTGATAGGCAGGACTACGCAGTATGTCCACTTAAAAAGCATCACCATCGCAGTATAGCCACTAAAAATAGGCAAGGATACGTATTAACATTTGGGGTTGATCACAGTATACCCACCACAGCTACAGTAACTACTACTTCACAGCATACTCACTACAGCCAACTAGACTACACCACGGTATACTATATAGTAATATTCACCAATAGAGGATAATACAACTCCTCAATAAAGGATAACAATAGCATACTGACTCCTATTCCAATATTTGTGTGAGTAGTGTGGGGCAAACACACCTGCTTCAACAGTGTAGATTAGTTCTCCATTTCTGCCGTTGTCTTTGTCAAGTGCAGTGACCTGCAGAACTGCTGTTCCAACTGCAGCAGACTCGAACACCACCCCATCGTACACTGTGCTTGTGAAATAAGGGGCTTGATCATTTGCATCCTCCACCACCACAAAGATTCTAGCCAGATCTCTGTAGTACGGAAACTCCTGATCCTTCACCTTCAAGAGCAAAAAAAAATCATGATACACTACACAATATAATTAAAAGACTGTGTTTCATTTATCCCCATGGGGTAATGTTTTTGAAGTAAAAGTAAACCCATGAAAGTAAACACACACAGAGGTTATGAAAATGAATGCATATCTCTTAGGCTGTTGGCAAAAAAAACACATCAAACATTGAGTAAACACAATCTAATAAAGTGCACACAGAATTTCATACTTTTATTTATTCATCCCCATTGGGCAGCTTGATTGGAACACAATTAAAAGAAAAGCATAAAAGCAAACCCATATAAAAAGAGCCATGGGGAGAAATGCACGTCTCATGAGCTTTTAGCTGAAAATAACAAAATAATAGATGGATAATAGGTCCTGAAAAAACAATAGGATTCCTTCATTGCAGACTAAATGCTTAGAATTAGACTTAGAAAACTTTAATGTCCTTGAGTGGCAATTTGTATTATAACACAGACACATTAAAACACGCTACACAAACACACACACCAAACAACTTTGACACTGTTATTCTGACACACACATTAACACATCAACAAACAGAAAACTGGAAAAAGTAAGTATATTGCACTCTGAGCAAAGGCCTACACATACACTAATATGGTAGTGTATCCTGCGGAGACTGAGCACCAGTCTCCTCATCCAACATCTGTGTATGAACTCACAAATACACTGAAAGAATGGCCAAAAAATTCCTTAAACACACTCCCAAACCTTGTACAAAGCCTTCCCACAAGAGTTGAAGCTGTTATAGCTGCAAAAGGTGGACTAACATCATATCAAACCCTAAGGATTAAGGATGGGATGTGACTGAAGTTCATACGTGAGTCAATGCAGGTGAGCAAATACGTTTAGCAATATGATGCATAAATAAGTGAACACAGTGATTACCATGATGGTGAGGACATGTTGAGTGCGGGCCTCAAAGTCCAGCCGGTCCGCAGTGTACACCGCCCCAGTGCCCGGGTTGATCTGGAACATCCTCATGCTGGCTGGGTCCACGCTGCCGTGGATGGAGTAGCTCAGCTTGGCCCTCTTGTCCAGGTCTGTGGCGGACACCCTTAAGACCTCCGTGTCCGCCGGAGTCTCCTCGGAGACGGTGATGTCGTACGAAGGCTGGGAGAAGACCGGAGCGTTGTCGTTGCTGTCCAGGACTCTGATGAACACCTGCGTATGGAGGGACGGTCATTTGCAGAGGTGGAAAAGCATTACAGGCCATGAGAGACAAAAGTAGGCAAACATTTCGGGCCTAGCCCATCATCAGTGTCTTGGAGTTGCGCACCAGGCATAACAAAACGACTAGATCAAAGGCGCAGACGCCATCTCTACCTACCAGAGGCGGAAAAGTCCCCCTTTAGAAAGTGACAGTCCTACCACATATGTGACCCTGTAAAGCGGAACCAGTCGTTTCGGTAAAATTTAATAAATTAAGTTATTGTGCTCACGTGAACGGCCATAAACTAAGCTTTCCAACGATATGTGTATCGAGGGTATTACACAAACTATCGCTAAGATAACCGCATCCAAAGTTGACATGGTTCTCCTGTCACGATAATGCCAGAAGAGGAGAAATCACCTTTTTAAGCAGCGCGTGCACAACGGGAATGACAGCAAATGTGTTGAATCTTCGCCGGGTTTAACAGTCAAAACGTATGTTTTTCCGTGAAATGCGTTCACGATATGAAACTATAGACTGTATACAGTCAAATTATGCGAAAACGTGAAATTCAACATTTTAACCCGGAAGTTTGTTATTGTTGATTTTCTCAAAATAACGTTGTGCGCAAAACGACTGATTTCGCTTTGAATGGTCACATATCTGTGCCAACAATTCACTTAAACCAGCTGATTCTAATTGCTGCTAATTGCTGAGATCACCTGTGTTACATGCACAGGTAGAGCCAATATATGATTGGACTTTTACTTTCTGAATATGGAATTTTTCCACCTCTAGTCATCTGTTAAAATGGCAAGTGATCTAGTTGCATAACTTTAATGTTACTGTTTTTACAACACAGGAGTAGAGTCCTACCTGAGCTGTTGCAGTGTTGGTACCATCTGTAACCTGTACAGTCATGTTGTACAGGGACTGGGTCTCTGCGTCTAAAGGCCTCGCGATCACAATGGTTCCTACTCCTCTTTTAATGTCAAACGGGCCATCATAACTCCCTGTATATAAATGATATAAACAACGAAAGATTAAATGATAAGACTGCACAGATTTCAGAACAACATGAATACATACTGGTAATTCCTAAAAATAATTATATATATTTGTGTCATAACTCATGTCCAGTGAGTGTAGGCAAGGTAATACATACACACCTGTTGCAAGGTAATACATACTGTACACACCTGTTTCAATAGAACAGTTAGCACACGGGGTCTGAGGTATGTAGAACATCTCTTGAGAGGTGCGACCACCTGTGAACATATAGATAATTATGGTTATGGTTATGGCTATTTGGCAGACGCCTTTGTCCATACAAATAAAACCAATACAATACAATACAATTATTAACTTAACAGTGAAGAAATTACTGTTAAATTTTAATGCCATTCAAAGTGTAAAACATAGCTCTTAGTCAACCCTATAGCACCCCCATAGCGTAATTCAGACACATACATTTGAGGCGTGTTCAAATTTGGCCAACATTTGCGTGCATATTTGAACGCACCTCTGATCTGAGGCCACTCACCGGAGATATCAAACCACAGTGGTATGGTGTTCTGGTGAACGGACACTGTCCCCACGGTCTCGGACACCTTGGCGTTCTCCGGGATGCTGAAGTTGAAGAAAGGAGCCGTAAACAGCAGGGGGGACGACGAGGGGAGCGGCTTGCGGATCCATTCAATATGGAGGCGGGTGGTGGAGAACTTCTGGGGGTTGCCATTGTCTGTTGCTTTTATCTGGCAAGGACAGAAAACATGATGTACTGTATTTGGAATCTGTTTTTTTGTCAATGTTATTATCTACGTCAGTGATGCTCATTTAGATTGCCTGGCTCCCCGCTTTGCAATCAAATGAAGAGATTGTTCTCTATAATCATCTTCTTTGAGGATTTAATTTGATTCTGATTTCAATCAATATCAGCCTTTATTATTCATATTTCCTCTGGAATAATAGACTAATCTTCTCAGCTCTATCAGCTCTTTGGCACCAGTGAAAGCGTTGCCGCCTCCATTCCAGTGTACTCCCCTACCGTGAGGATGTCATAGCTGCCTGCCGTGACCATCTTCCTGGACGACACCATGGCCGTCTTGGCCTCGATGAAGAACTTGCCGTCCTGGTTGCCGTCGACGATGCTGTAGGTCAGGTCGGCGTTGGCCCCCTCGTCTCTGTCGTAGGCGAACACCCGGTAGATGGGGTCCCCCCGCTTGCTGCGTCCCCTCTCCGGGACGCTGATGCGGTAGACCGTCTCGGGGAACTCGGGCTTGTTGTCGTTCTCGTCCTGGATGTGGACGATGACCCACACGGTGGCCTGCCGAGAGGTCCCACTCCCATCCATAACAGTCACCTAGACAACAACAACAGAGGCCTCAGAGTGTACAGTACTCATTCATACTGTAGCACACATAACACAAATAGTGCTATCTATTATAGCTATTCTCCTTAACATAGTTTTACCAACTTTTCAATTGTTTACTGTTAAGTGTTGCTATTTGTATGTTGTTCTGGATAAAAGCGTCTGCTAGATACCATAACCATAACCACATACAGTGAAAGTGCATACAGTATGTAAGTGAAAGATACAACAGAATGAACAGAACAGAAATTTTCACACAGAATGATCCACATCACAAATGGGCACATCATACATCATAATGTATAGGCACTATAATGATTAGAGTCAGATATAAAATATACTGTATATCATAAGCATATATACATGTATTGTATATATTTCAACTCCTAAACAAGGCACTGATGCCTTCAAGACCCAAGTAGATACAGTATACCTGTACTACACAATGAATCTAAATAAATAAAACAGTGTCTGAACAGAAAAGCAAACTGGGTCTCACTCTAATAATGTCAGTGCTTGCAAAAACTTCCCAGCACACAGACAAGAGTCAGTCCAAATCAGCAAGAGCATGCCCTTAGGTGTCATTTAGTCATTGTCATTCAGCGCACGGAGCTCACAGATCTCCTTATTAAGCTGGATTTGGAGGCAGTAGAAGAATACATCTTAACATCTCTGTGGGTGTTCGCTCTCTCTCGCCCTCTTTCTTTCCCTCTTTCCCTTTCTCTCTCTCTTTTCTCTGTCTCTCCCTCTTTCTTTCTCCCTCTCTTCCCCCTTAATCTCTCTCTTTTCTATCTCTCTCTCAAGTGTGTACGCACAAAGCAAAATGTTGATATTAATGTTTATAGTGACTTACAGTACCTGGCATCAAAAAAAAACATCACATTAACATTAAAATGATCAATTTAACATAGTTATGTAGTCTTAGTTAATAAATACCACTACTGGTAAGAATGAAACAAAAATAATAAAAATAAAAGCCTTCAGTAAAACCATGTGTACCTATTTCTAATGAAAAGAAATGAGAAAGGTCCGCACACTGACAGCAGCCCCCAGGTTTATTTAGCACATAGTATTGTACCTGGGAGCTGCTATCAGTGTGCAGACCTTTATCATTTCTTTTCACGTCTTTTTGGTCCAGCACCTGGACTATATAGATGTGCGCGCATTCTCTTGCTTTGGTACCTATTTGTAATGCACATGAGTTCTCACACACTGTTCTCAGTCTGCCGGGCTGTTCTCAGGCAGCAAGTCACCTCAATCCTCCAGAGGAGATACACATGCTTACTGCATATTCAGCACAAACTCACCACCAATAATTGAACACTAAGGATGCGATGAATCTATTTTCCTGTTTAAGAAAGGATAACAAGGAGTGGTGACTCAATGTGGGAATTCCTAGACAATAAGAGATTTTGAAAATCAAGATGCTAATGCATGTTTTAATATAGGACGCATGAATGCAGTTGTTATGATATCTTCACCTTACACCTTGTCCTAACTGGACACGATGCGAGTGAACATTAGTGATAGAATCCGTTTAATTACATTGTTTTCAATTGGAGTGTCCTGACTGAAGCGACGCGAGCAGCGTGATGCAGCGCAATGCAACGTGACGTTTTTGAGAGAACTTTTGTCGGACGCCCTGTTTCTATTTTCCTTTTGTCGCTCGCATTGCTCTGCTATTTTGAATGAGAAATAAAGAACCCTGTGACGCAACACAATGGCATATTTAACGGATTCAGTGTAGACAGGCAACATTGACAGTCGCTCGCTTGGATCCAGTTAGGACAAGGTGTTAGAGGACATCTAGAAGTATTGACGGTGAGGTGAAATGGAAAAAATGTGCATTAACAGTTCAGAGTTCGAACTAAATGGGACAAATGTGCCACAATGCCCCTAGAGATTACCACAAAACATATGCAGTGTGACTCAATCCTAACATGCGACTTCTGGGCAGAACGCTGTTTAAAAAGCTCTGTCCTCCATGAGCCCATTAGGGGCTGTTTCATTTTCCGGTGTCAGAAGGTCTTGGTGAGCAGCTCAGTGGACAAAGCTCAGAGCCGTCGGGTAGAGATTTGAGCTTCCACTCTGGCTCTGCTGTCACACCCAGGGATGGGACACTCATGTGGGGGAACAAAGAGATCAATAGCCCTCTCTCGCGCTAGCCACGTGTTGACCAGCTCACACGTAAACACGCCTGTCCTATTGACCCACACTACTGTACAAAGGCCTGATTACCGAGCCCGGCTGCCGGGCTGCTCACTAGACTGTGAAACAGGAGGGCATATCTACGTCCAGCGCAGAACATATCTAATTTACTACGCACACAAATACTGATATACTGACTAGGCTGCCAGAAAAGATGCTGCTAAATGCAAACAATAGTGTGGCTAGACAAACTACACCAAACCAAAATGATAATGCTGGTTTTACTGAGAGATAGGCATGCTCCAGGTCACTCATTCGTTTCTCTCCCACTGGCTTTTCAGAAATGTTTTCCAATATCATTATGGATTAGCCTACAAAACTAACATTTCAACTGTAGATAAGATAGTCGAGCTTGTTATGCTGCAAATAACAGGGTTGGAAACATTTCATATAGAATATTTCAACTTGTGTTTATTTCACTTCTATAGATCACATTCCATATGACTCAAAGTCACCTGCATACATTTTTGTTTTGGCAATTACAGGGATTCAAGCAAATGCTTGCTGGTGAAGCATGAAATAAATCAAACTTGTTTTTTTTTTTTTGATCACAGTCATTGACTTGACTGTGATGTGTGTGAATATGACTTGTGTGTGAATATGACTATAGAAAATACTGTAACATGGAGTCTACACATCACTCCCTCAGGGTGCAACATTTCTCAACAAAGACTATGGTTTCACTGAGAGAGAGTAATATTTTAAAAAGTGGTACACATAAAATACTTGCATTCAATAATTTTGTTTAGCAGATGTCTATCCATAATTGAAATGGCATATCTCAGCAACTAAAATAAAACATCAGGTTGAGAGTTTTGAATCTGAGGCCAAAGCTGTTGGTGTCAAAGCTGTCGGCCATGTTGGATTTTGCCACTGGACATGAATGAGGTACAAGTTGTTTTACAATCAGTGGGATTCTAAATTGTAAAAAGTCAACCCCATAAGTTTCCAAAATCATTATATGTTGAAAAGATATAACACAAGGATCTGTACAAAAGACATACAGCCAGTCAGATGACATTATCCATACCTCAAGGAAGTGTTCGGCCTGTTGTTCACGGTCCAGCTTCCTGGATGTGGTGGTGATGAGTCCTAAAATGACAGCAAAGGGAAGCATTAACCAGAGCACACGCAGTTGTATGCCTGAATAAGATGGACCGCTGTGTGAGTGGGCAGTGCACAAGTGTTCACATTTATTACCTCCGCCAAGGACGTTATGTTTTTATCGGGGTGTCTGTTTGTTTGTTTGTTTGTTTGTTTGTCTGTTTGTTAGCAAGATAACTCAAAAAGTAATGAATGGATTTCGATGAAATTTTCAGGGAAGGTCTGGAATGACCCTAGGAAGAAACGATTAAATTGGAGTTATGCCTGAAATGGGTGCAAAAACGTTAGTACATCTGGCCCTGAGTGCTTTTCTAGTATTTTATATTTTCTATTTGCTGACAGGACACACCTCCTATTTGCCCTTAACTTGTGTTCAGACTCCACTGAAGACCAGAAATCCATCCGGTTACTTTTGTTACTCATAGTGTATATGTCATTTGCCACTAATTTGGTAAAGATTAAATAAAATTCATAAAATAATTGACAGGACAACCACAAGGGACAAGCAAATAGATCTCAGTACACCATGAGAAAATGAATAGGCAAAGAGAGATATAGGCTAGATGTAGACAGCCACACATGGTCATGCTTGTCAAATCCCACTGAAGTGCTGTATGTATATATTGATTTGCTGTTAAGTACAAAAGTGGGGGAACCCCTGAGCACATGCCACACAAGTTTTGTACTCAATCTACTACATTCACGGCTTATTGGACAGTTGAAGGGTCACTTAAAGCAACACCAAAGCACTTTTCCTCTGTCACATGCACGCTATTTGTTTATTTGTTAATAACAATGTCCACAGACAAGGTAGAGTATGTTCGTTGCATAATTTTGTGAAAGTATGATTATGTATGACGAATTCCATCGAACTACAGATCCGCTACCCGGTGAGGTAAACTTACAGCCCGGTTATGGCTGATATGAGAGCCGCAAAGCGTATGCAGAAGTGCCGTTCACCCTGTTACGAGTTGATGAACCACTGAAATGATTTTGGAAACATTATTTTAAGGTACAAAAAACTCTTTAGTGTTGCTTTAATTCCTGTCTGATTGTGTTGTCCCTTGTGATTAGAGGTTGTATCAACTCTGTTATACTTAAACAGTAAGAAAAATGAGGGTACCAAAAGTTTAGCATACAACTGAATCTACACATATGTCAATGTATGTGTGTATGTGTTAATTGTTTCTTCCATACATATCTCTCTGATGTTGTCTACTGAGAGCACAAAAACAAATGGCGGTACACAATTTTCCATACTGCCACAACTAGGTCATAATGTGTCATTTACACTCACACACACACACACACACACACACACACAAACTCACAAATACACATAGCCCCAAGAACACACATACTCACTCATAAACACACACACATACAAACTAAAATACACACACACACACACACACACACACACACACACACACACACACACACACACACACACACACACACACACACACACACACACACAAACTCAAATACACACACACACATACACACTCAAATACACATAGCCCCAAGAACGCTTCAGTGGCACCAGATGTGTAACCGAGCGCTCTCGCTCAGGGAGTTGTGATTAAATGAGAAGACATATGCCACCTAGATACACACACACACACACACACACACACACGCACACACACACACACACACACACACACACACACTACCAAAGTTAAATGTCAGCTCAGGATAATTGAGCTGCCATTTGCTATTATAATTACATCAGCTATTTTGCTGTTAAACTACCTCTATAGTATTTTTATCTCTGGGAGATAATGCACTGTTTACCTTGCAGTACCTTTGCATCCTCTAGGCCTGGGGGACCTGCCCCCCAGTTTGGGAATGTGACAATGTGCCGCCTCAGCAGCACATCGCACTATTACTTTTTGAGTTTTATTTAATTATTGATGTGTTTAATGTCAATGTCTTGTAGTATTTGTTCCGTGTTCATGTTGTTGGGTACGTTCCTTGGCGCGCGAGGAAGTTGCTTAATGTGTGATCATGGGCGTTTGGGGTGTGCATGGTAAATGTTGACGTTATGAATGATGTTTATGTCCGCCAGATAGGGGCGGTGTGCCCTTTTATGGGTGTTTAGACTTCGCCGGTGTTGGCGGAAGTAGTTAATTGATTGGCCATTTAAATGCTAGCTTTCCCCTGTGTTGGGGCCGTCTTCGAAGTGTTTCGAGACGCGCGGTAAGAGGCTGCTGTGAGTCTTGCGTGTATAGGTCTGCTTTTTGATCGTGGCATGTTGCCATTAAGAGACCTTAACTTTCGTCTTTGTTAAATGTTTGTTAGTCAATCTTTTTCATCTCACGTCGGGTGTGACCGATCGGAATCATGGACTATATTTTGATTATTTTTTCACGTTGTAAATAAAAACACTGTGGGCCCTCTTAAACCTGCTGTCTCGACCTGATTTCTCCTTCACCACTTGGCTATCCTACCACAGGGAACCACTGGCCTACATGATCTTACAGTACACTACTTTACACTACATTACACAAACTCAGCTTTCAGTTCCTCTACGAAGAAGAGCTGCAAGGCCAACTCTCACCTGTGCTCTGACCAATGGCGAAGAAGTTCTGCGGATTCCCCGCCGTTATCCTGTAGGTCAGGCGACTGCTGACCGCTGTGGCGTCAGGGTCCTCAGCCTGGATCTGAATGACGGACACGTCTTTGGGAGAGTTCTCCGGGATGTAAGGGTGATAGATGGGGTCGGAGGTCAACGGAGCGTTGTCGTTGACGTCCTCCACTTGGATGAAGACGTCGATGGAGGTGGAGAGGGGAACTACACCCCTGTCAGTGGCATAAACAGTCAGCCAGTACGAGTCCTGGGTCTCACAGTCCAGAGTACCCGTTGTGTAGATGAGGCCTGCAAGCACACCAGTGCAGTAATGAGTACTCACATATCAACGTTGTGCACCTTTGCCCTTTCCCCCTTTGTGGCCTATACTGTGCTCTGTTTCTTTAGTGTGTATTCTATTCTGTGTGCTTACTTCATCTTTATAGACCCTTTCAACAAGAAAAACAAAAATAATTCCTGAACGTTCCATTTTGTTCCCAAACTACTTCCACTGCATATAGGGGATGCGTTCGTAAAGTGGCACTCCGAGCGCTCCGAGCACACTTAGCCATTCATAAGTTGGGAATTATCATGCGTTTATTCAGAGCCTCACACTCTTGGAGCGTCCAGAGCGTGTCAGATTGAAGTTATGAATGCACCCAAGACAGCATATGGGATGCTAAAATGAAAACCTTGTGGGAACAACTATGACCCTGATAATGGAACTTTTGAAACGGTCTATGAAGTCCTTTGTGACGCTTGTCTGTAAAATGTGCTATACAAATGAACTTACCAAACCATACCAACTTACTTCAGCATGTACTATACAGTAGAAAGGTACAGTGAAGTGTGACTGCTTGAAAACTTCACAGTTTAGCCTTAAACACTGGAAGCACATCAGAGTGGTCTCGGTTTAAGCTGGCATATGCTTCAGGAAGGATTTGTGGAGATTTGTTTCTCACATACGGTGGCCATTCAGCAGCAATACACCAGCTATAGACAGGGCTTACAGGAGGGAAAATTTCTATGCCCAAAGTTATCAAAAAAATTTTGTCACTATAAATAGCTATTGCTTATTTTCAAATCTTACACCACCAAGTGCACGCCTGAACACTAAGCCCTGTATGAAGTTGCTGTTTTTACGTATTCTCCTAAAAATGCACTCAAGTTTACAGTAATTGTTGATTGTAAAAGAACAGTGTTTCAGATGTCTTATGATCTGAGTTGGTCCAACGGTCCCACAGAGAGGCATTTTTATGTGTACTTTCTGTCTCTGGGACAAACTCTCAAATGAATACCAAATTAAAATTTCATTGGATGGCACATGGGGGCAAGCCATCTGACACCCTGGTTGCCGTGCCAACCCATCACTCGGCTGAATTCACAGCGAATCTGTCGGACTTAAGGGTGCAGTCACCCAAGGGGGCCCTCAGAGCTGTGACAAAAAAAAAAGACTAAAAAAAAAACCAGCATCAGCAGCAGTGACCCAGTCTGGGGTTACACCAGTAGCCGACCTTCAGGTCTTCATCACGGCACACCGCTAATCACTCCTGACTGAAGTGCCGCATCCGCAGTCCGCACATCTCCGTGACCATGGCGACCACCTCCCCGTCCTGATCAGACACCCTGAGCGGCGCTCCCTCACCCTCATAATACTCTCTGTGAACACGAGCGGCGCCACTGGGAGGGTGAGAGTTAGTTTGCTGACTGGGTGACCTACTTCTGCCATGGGGGAGACATGGCATGGGTGTGCTGTGATGTGCTGCGCGGAGCTGTTCTGCTCAGCGCTGTCGATCGGCAGGCCTGCACGTGAGTGGAGTACTCCAGAAAGCCTCTCCTCAGGGTATAAGGCAGGAGGGCAGCACACAGAAAGACAAGAAACAAAAAAATTAAACTCTCAAGAGAGGAACAGACTGTTCCTGGTAACAACGAAAAACTAAAAGCGCTTGAATAATGTGGTTGTAGGTATAATGAAATATAATTTGTATAAAGAGCTAAAAAGCATGGCAAGTGTACCAAAACCTAAATTAAAAAACTTCCACAATTGTTTGAAAACATATACAGGTTATCAATGCCCTCAGATCAGAATCCAATAAGAAAAATCAGCTTACACTATTGGTGGTGACTGCAATTGTAAGCAATTAAAGATTTGAGATTCAACATAATTCAGCAAGTACCGGAAACAAAAACAATGGTAAAGAAATGCAACAAAGTAACAGCAGGCTAAAACTAAGAATACAATTCTCTCTTTCAACAGTAGATTGTGGCTCAGCCCAAACATCATAGAGAAACAATGTGAATGCATCAAAGCCTGTAAGAGTTACATGAAACCTGGACAACCCGTGACAGCTTCATATTCCCCCTCTGCCTTCCAGACAGACCCAAAGTCCTCACCTCAAAGCCTTACTTCAAACAGCTAGCGTGGAGCATCAAACACAAGAGACTTAGAAAACCTTCCAGGGAACAGCGATCATATTTAAGGAGTAGTTTGGAGCTACCATTTTCTGCAAATGAGAGACTGAATGAACAGTACTGTATATTTATTATATCACTATAGATTCCATTTTTTTCATATAGCCTATCTGAATGTAATAGGCCAGTAATAACTGATTACTATCACTAATTACTATGTAGCAAAGATATACAGGCTTATACGTGTCTGCTGGATGCAATATACTGTACATGACAATCCATAAATAGTCTTTTTAGTTCCTCGAAAATACAAAGCAACTACAATAGAAAGAGTTCTATGCACTTCACAAGAAGGCCCAATTCTCCTGAGACTTTCAAAAGCAATTGTTCCTTCCTTGATGTAGTTTGATGGGATACACAGCAGAGAGCAACAAATGATATGTGTGTCAGCTGTATGGGCTTGAAAGTGATATGCCTGTACTCCTAGGACCTACTGTATCCTGACAAGGTTTATGGATTAAGGTTTATGTAAAGCCCATTGAATTCCTCCTGGGAAAGAAATGAGCTATAAATCAACATGCCTTGCCTTGGCTGCCATAAACATAAACATCAACCAAATATGAAGCATATGAATCCCAGCCCCGACTCAAACCCTTCTCCTCTAATGAACATAAACTAAAAACGAGGTATCTGTCATAGCCCCGACTCAAACCCCTCTCCTCTAATGAACATAAACTAAAAATGAGGTATCTGTCATAGCCCCGACTCAAACCCTTCCCCTCTAATAAACATCAACCAAATATGAGTTATCCGTCACAGCGCTAACTCCAATGAAAATCAAAGACACTCTGCTCAGGTCATAACAACGTTGTTTTTTTCCATTGGTAAAAATGGACTAAAAAGATGAAAATGAAACTGCCTGTCTCTCCTGGGCCTCCCCCAACCCCTCGCCTGTGGCTGCTGCTGCTGCTGCTGTTGCTAGTGCATTTGATTCTCCATGGAAAATCAATGTCAATCTGGACGCCCTGACACAACCAGCTACACTGCGCTCCGTCACTCAGGGATGGTTTCAACACAAGGGTGATTAGTTGGCCCAACCTAATTAGTAGACATGTGACTGCTCCACCGCAGTGGAGGTCACGGCCACCCTATCTGCTCTCCTGGTCAATACTGATTAACCTTAAATAGTGGCGTGTGGTGGTTAAGCGGAGACATAAAGCTAAAAATGTAATTTTCTGCAGTGTTTTTGGTAGAATCTCATCAAGAACAGGACTGGAGAAGTCTGAGCCTGTGTGGTGCAATATGAGATGAAGAAAATAACAAGAAACCACTGAGGTAAAACCAAAGAGTGGATTCTATTCCCAGTTTCATTTAACCTCAAATCCGCTTAACCTCAAACCAGTGTGTTCCCACACACACTATCTAACCACGGTACAGTGTCAATTAAGGACGATCAGAATTGGCACTTTACTCATCTAAGGCATGTGAGGTCATTCAAATTCACATAGGCTTCTACAAGGCCAGTTCTGAATTTCATGGTTAAGCTTGGCATTTAGTGTTTCAGTTTTTTCTAATCAAAATTTTTTGTACACTACACTACAAAATGAAAGTGTTCGAAACAACACAAACTGTGTTGTCCCTATCTGGGCATAGAGATGTGTTCAAAACACAACACAAATTGGGTTATTTTTAACACATTTGTTTTAAGAGTGTAGAGACTGTAATAAACAGGCTTGGTATTCTAGAGGAATACATTGTGTTCAAATGATTTGTGTCACCTTAGTACTGAGAGTAAACCAACCTGTTTCCTCATCGATGGAAAATCTTCCGAGGCCACTTCCTGCTTTTACGGCATATCGGACGACTCCATCTCGACCCTTGTCATCGTCCCGGGCAGACACCTGCATGACGCTCGTGCCGAGGCGTGAGTTCTCCTTCACAAACCCCCGGAGGACGAAGTCTGTGAAGTAAGGCTCGAACAAGTTCTCGTTCACGTCCACCACCTCCACCTCGACATAAGACACAGACTGGAGCTTATCTGGCGAGCCACCATCCTCTGCCAGCACTGTGAGGTTGTAGAACTGTTGAGTCTCGTAATCCAGGTCTTTGGCTACCCTGACTGCCCCGCTCTCGGGGTGAACCTCGAACGTCCCCGAGAAGTCGTTGGTCAGGGAATACGTGACGGACCCTCCCGGGCCCAGGTCGCGGTCCTGCATCTGTATCCAGGCGATCACCGCTCCCATGGGGAGGTCCTCTAGCACCCGGCAGCTGTAGCTGCTGGGGATGAACACTGGGGCACAGTCGTTGACATCATCTAGAAAGATCCGCAGAGTGGTGACGGAGAACATCTGGTTGCCCTCTTCAGCTTTATCTCTCGCTTCCACCTTCAGAGTAAAATCTGAGACCGTCTCCCGGTCCAGCTGTGCCGTGACGTAAACGGCGCCACTCTCTCTGTTGATGCCAAACTGAGGGGCACTGGTGAGTAAGGTGTAGAAGATTTCTCCATTTGAACCTAAGTCGTTGTCCACGGCCGTCACCTGAATCACCTCACTGCCAATGGCTCTGTTCTCTGGGATGCTAACAGTGTAGCTATCCTGTAGGAACTGAGGACTGTTGTCATTCACATCCTCAATGTTTACAGTCAGTAGCCTCCAGTTGGCTCGCTGAGGAAGACCTAAATCATATATAGTTATATTAAGGACATACCGGTCATTCTTTTCACGGTCTAACGGTTGATAGACCGTTATTAAACCACTTTCGATGTCAATGTTGAAGCAACTGTCAACATTGCCACTAGATATAGCATACATAATGCGCCCATTAAAGCCTGTGTCACCATCTTGTGCTTTGACTTTGAACACACTGGCTCCAGTAGGTAAGTCCTCGCGCACTAATATATCAGAGGGAAAGGTCTCAAATTGTGGGGATTGTCTGTTGACGGAGAAGATGTCTGTGTAGGTGTCATCCATTTTGCGCTTATTCATGGCTTTGGCTTTCTTGAGGAGTTTCTCGGCTAATATCAGAGCAACCCCTGTGTCCTTGCAGTTGAACTTCCTAGATGGTGCACTTCCCCTGGAAACAGAGATATTCACAAAGGTAGTCTCTGAAAAGAGCTCTCCATCTGTCGCCACGACAACCAAGGAGAACTGTCCACTTCCTATTCCAACTGATATGAGTGACCGGCGTAAGGACAGAATCCCAGAGTCTGGGTTCAGGTTAAACAAATCTTGCTCATTACCTGACACTATCTTGTGCTTGACCGTCTCCAGCTCATCCACATCTACAGCTGACATGGCCATGATCGTCTGCCCCACAGGGAAATCCCGTCCAATCACCCCTTTGCACTCTGTGCGCTCAAACAGAGGTGGATTGTCATTGATGTTCAGGAGGCGAACAGTGACATTGACCTCGTTCTCCCGTCGGTAAGGAGAGCCCCAGTCTGAGGCCCTGACAGCGAATTGGAACGTCTCAGCCGAAGTCTCAAAGTCGAGATCTTGTGTTACCCTCAGCTCACCTGTGTTCTGGTCAATGCTGAAAGGTGATGACAGGGCGCCGGCCAAACTGTGCGTTAAGTATCCATTCTCCCCTGCATCAGCATCTGTGGCAGATATCACCTGTATCACAGTCCCCACCGGCAAACTCTCGTTGATGACCAAATCGTACGACGTCCTGGCGAAGATAGGACTGTTGTCATTGGCATCCTGTATGCTAACTTGCACCTTTACTTTCAGCTCCGAGCGAGTCTCCATCACCTCAAGCTCAAACGCATCTTGGACCATTGTGGTGAATCTCCTGGCGGTGGTGACCACACCTGTTCGGCTGTTAATGATAAAATAATCCGACTCTGCTGTGTATGTCAAACTGTAGCCCACGCCTTTCAGCTGAGGCGTGACCCTGACCGTCTCAACGATGGTCCCAGGTGGGGAAATCTCATTCAGTGTTACACTGTAAATGTCTTTTTCAAATCTGACCGGGACAGCCTGTGGCTTCTCAATCAATAGTTGAATAGACTGCACATTGGAGTACTTGGGCGGCATACCTCGATCCTTCGCTTGGAGCGTGAGATTGCAACCGTATGGAAATTTTTCCCAGGCTACCGATTCAGACATCTTAACCCTGTATTCATTACCAACAGCAGATCGATCAATAACAAACTGTTCCTGTGGGTCTCCCTCTATGATGGAGACCCATTCTATGTCTCCATTCAGCCCATCATCTAAATCTTCCACAGTGATTACAGCATATATCGGATCCTTATCTGCCAAAGATGGGGTGAGGGCGACAGCGTTCAAAACTGGTGCAAACTCATTGACCCGTTCCACTGTGATAATTACTTTGGCCGTGCTGCTGACTCCGTTGTTTCCATAAACCTTCATCCCTCTGTCAACAGCCAGGACGTCGAGTTCATATCTGTTTTGGGAGCTGGCGTCAGGTCTGGCAATCAGAGAAATAACGCCACTGGTCGGATGGACAGCAAATATTTCTACACGCTCTTTAAAGAAGTAGTAGAACTCTCCATTGGAACCTGTGTCGGCGTCAGTGGCAGTCACCTGGGCAACACTAGCACCCAGAGGGGCACTCTCGGGAACAACTACAGAGTAGGAGGTGGGCGAGAATAAAGGTCGAAGGTCATTCATGTCAAGAACTTGCACGTTCACTTTAGCGAATGCCTCCAGGCCACCTTTGCTGGTGGCTTTCACACTTAGCGTGTAATTATCCTGGACTTCACGATTCAAAATGGCGGCACTCCCTCCATTAGTCCGTATCCTGAGGAAGCAGAAGTCTCCCAAGATATAATCCTCGGCCTGGAAAAGCCCCTCATCATCGCCTGCCTCGATGGCGTACATGATGTCCATGGAGCGCCGACCCACCAGGGAGATGCCCATCTTCACCTCGCTACGGACATACGACCTGGCGGCGGAGTTCTCGTAAATGGTGGAGTTGTAGATGCCGTCAGTGAACTGGAAGGAGGACGGGGGCGTCCTCGACTGCAGCAACTGGCCCCAGCTCTGGAGGAGATGGAGCAGCACTAGGCCCAGGCAGGGGAGGTGACCCCTCATGCCGGCCCCTGGACCTCTCTTTAAAGCCATGCCATCATCTGATCACCCTGAAACAGATATGTGGGCAGTGGTCAGCAAATGGACATGGCACATTTGATATTAGCACATTACACATTAAGGGAGGTGCGCTAGCATGCTGTTGCCAGCAAAGTTGAGCAAAGCACTTAACCCCGAGTTGCACTGGGGAAACTGAGCCTGTAATAATTGACTTCTGTGAAGAGTGGGGATGGTTGCAACACTTTTTGCATTTCCTTCCATTTCTCAGAAACGGTACAGACAAACTGTACAAACTGGACAGACAACATTTGTATACATTAAACCAACCGTTATGCACCCACACTGCTGTTACATGAATATGATAATATACTTAATGTACAATTTATATTTGAAAAGACAAAATCAAATGTTGCAGCTGATCCCAAGGACATTCAACATTGTAGGTATGTAGTAGGTCCAACATTCATTAAAATGTAGGTTCAATACTTCTTTGACATTATTTTGCAAATTATTGTGCACAGATACACTGTAGGGTATTCACCTAATTAATTTGGCTGTACAAAGGTGAAAGTAAAAACATAGTTTCAAGTAACAAGCCATGATTTGGCTAATTACAATGGTACATTTGAACTACAAACTACTTTTCAAATAAAAATAAATGTAATGTATGTTAATGTAACTGTAAATGTAAATGCAACTGATATGTAAAAACACTTCTATGAAAAAGATTACAGAACTGAACTGGTTGCGTATTCAAGGGAGTATTCTGTGAATATGATATGGTAAAGTATGGGATACCGACAAATAATTTTGGAGAGTAGATTTATTTGGGTGCAGCCTAGAGTTTTAGGATTGAGTGTTGTTAACCAGCATTTTATTGAATCAAAGAGGATAGTAGGCTACTGAAACGATTGATTTACTGCTTAGCCTTATGGGCTTCTCACACACTAGTGCAATAATGAAATGTTTAGTAAGCTACGCTAGTAATTCAACCATATGAAATCACATCACCCTTTGAAGGCACTAGTCTGTTCCCCTCTACATTTCAAAATGATGTTCATGTACCAAATTAAGTCTCACTTTATCAGAGGTCTACAAACTTCATAACAAACTTTCCACTCGTCTCTCATCTCAATTATGCTACTTCTAACGGCCTCACGTCATACCCCATCATGAACAAACTAGGGTTTTTTTTCAGATTGAAGTCCAACTAGCCTACTGATCTGGCGGCGCATCTGCATTCATGAACATAAACCGGACAGTCCAATCTCCAAAAACCAGACCATCAAGGAAACTTCATATTTCATTTTGCCTGCTCTTTCGATTTTGGTTGGTTCTTTAAATATAAAGTTAAGTATCATTAGCTATTAAATAGCCTATAATATCCAGCTAGTGTAACTGTGACTTGACACATGCAATAAGCTAATCAGTAGCCTCAGAACTACCGGGTGAGAACTTCTTTAGCGAATCAGTGAATTTCAGTGAATTTCACTGAATTCCCCCAGTAAACTCGATTTGCCTACACCAAGTAATCATGACGAACGCGTTGAAAGTATAAAGGCCTTACCTTTGGGTGGGGGAAAATGTACAAAAATGCACCGTGACCCTCTGAATCGGGACTTCAGAAAACTCTATCCAGTTGCGCGCGCACTCAGCATCATTGACCAGCTGCAGGAATTCGCGCGTGCACAGCTCTGCACGATAGTAGCCTACCATGTGACGTAGTTGCTGTCGTTGCTGTCCATGGTACCACACTGTCATGGACCTTTACGCTTCCGATGAGCCATTACTTTCATTCCAAGCCTAATGAGATAACGAAAAAGTTACGTAGCCTACTTGCTTAGGCTTCTAAAAAAAACAGAGAAGATAGCTTATTGGTTATAATGGCGAACCCATGGATTTTTGCAGATTCATGACAAAAGAGGCAAAAGGTCATCATTTCATTTAATTGCATCTCTTGTTAATTTCATGTCTTATTGATCATTTTTTTAAGTTCGTTTTTTTATTATTTGTTCTTAACGTGGATGTGTAGCCTACATTTCAGAAAGAGCACAAGTGGAACAACTGTAGTGAACTGTGCAAACTAAACAGTGAAAACCAGAAAACTAGACAATGAAAACTGTCATGTTCTTTTTAGAAAAAATTTGTTCTTTCACTGCTGTAGATCATACATTAAAGGTACTCTAAGCAATGTTGCATGGTTTCTAAGCTATATAAAAATTGTCACACACAGCAAACATCACAGCAACAATATGATTGTTAAGAATTTCACATACAGTACAGTGGGGAGCATATGTTCTCTATGGTGAAGGGTATGCGATGATGTGAGGCTATTCTAATTCCAAAAGCCAAGGGAACTTTATCAGGACGCATAATATCCTGGATCCATGAAACAGCTGGCCTTTAAAAATAAAAACATATTAAAAAAAATCCTCCTGTGGGAATTTAACATATCGGTTAAAATACTTATGCTTCCTAGCATTTAAGGAAGAACATTTATTTATTTACGATACATTCTTCAATCACAAAGAAAATTGGTGTCCTTAGCGGCATGGAGATCAAATTGTCAAATGATGATTTTATATTCCTCTTTCTAGGCAACTTTAACATGGTATCAAATGTGCTCCCCATTGTATATACTTTATTATATTATATTATGTTATATTATGTATTACTGTGCAAATGTCTTGGGCCCTCTGCATGTTTGCTTCAGTAATGCAAGGGCCATATATTGCTTGTTTCTCACTCTCACTCTTGATATGATTATTACCAGAGAGCACAGGACATATGTAGGCTTCTGTATACATTTTGGCATGGCACAAAGTAGACGCGCCACCCGAAACATGAGTCTACAGCGATCTCTGCAATGTATTTACAGATGGGAAATCAAAGCTCTTTGAATATAAATCTTTGGCCACACATTTTCCACTTTAGGTGAGCAATGAACTCTTTTAGCGGTAGATTTTCAGTGAGATCTTTGACCTGTCTAAGTGTGGCCATCTCCTTCACACTTCTGAACATGTCAGCGCCAGAACCAGTGCCAGTACCAAACGGTATCAGGTTCTCACATGTGAGATCATTTATAACGCTGCAAAACAACCAGTCATATGCAAAAGACTAGAGCCTGAGCTAAACATGTAGAACATTTGTTGGTGTTTTTCTTTATATTCTGTCTAGGCCTATGTTCTGATGAAACAATGCAAAATAAACATATAGCATGCATTGCTAAAACATAAAGATCGAATTTGTGCCTAACAGTTTTCCACAGTAATGTAAGTAGGGTAGGCCTACAATATGCAGCCTATAATTTGTTATTCACAATATCGTAGCCTGTCCTAAGTGATGATTCTAACTGAGATTGTGTAAATATCCGGGCTGTTGCGTGCGGATTGGACTGTTTCTGAACCTAGCACGCACCACAGTGGCCAAGCAGAGAACTGCTGATAATTTCGATTTATACCGGAAATGCACGAAGCACATTTCGGAAGCTTCGCGATTTTTCCAGAGAGCTCGAGATTACCCAAGTGCGCAAAGCTTTGAGCATCCTGATGACTTCCTGATATGTTCAGAGAAGTGACTGTCTTTTACTGTACCTGAAGTTAGCTGTATCTCAGGATACAGTTTGATTTTTGCCATGTCTGTCCTTTGTTATAATAAGGGATGTGGCCAGCGCTTTGATACGGAGAGCAACCCCGACGGTAAAAGACGAAAATACGCCTTATTTTATATAGCTAACCCTGGTTTGTAAAACGCGTGATGCGAATCATAACTATTAGCTCAACAGCCCATGCATTTCAGTTGAGTAAGCTAACTAGCTCTACTTGAAGCAATAATCGGTTACCGTTTCAAAATAAACTTTAGCGTTTAAATGGGCTATTATTTTCTGATTGAAGAGTTTTCGTTTAGCTGTAGCTAACGTTAGTTGCCAAACACTGGCGAGGGCAACTTTAGCGTAAGGCAAGGCACCACGCTGTCCCCTTACGTTCCACCGTCTAGGATATGTCAGTGATAGTCTACACAACGTTACTTTTATTTAGTTCTGTGTTCAATGTATACTGTAATTGTGTCATGCTTTTTGATCTGGTGGTGTATCAATAGTGTGAGAGCGCTGCTGCTTCTTCCTCCTGGTAAGGTCAAATATGCTAAGCTTACTTATGTCTCCTTAGATGGATGTATATACCATCCTGGTGTACCAGTTTTCCATGATGCACTGAAGGTAAATCAAAACTTTGATTATTTCTGGAAACGTATTTGCCATCATGCTTATTCAGATAACTGATGTATACTCTTTTTTTTACTTGTAGGGTTGGTCATGTTGCAAACGACGAACAACAGACTTTTCGGATTTCCTCAGCATTGTTGTAAGAGAGCTAAATTCCTGCCTGTCCATCTGATATGTAGGCCTATTAGATTGTCCAGTAATAATCTAGTCGTAGTTTGTTAGTCGATACCATTTCCAAGAAGTAATAGCAACCACTTTGGTGTCCTCTAGAGAAACTCTGAACATGTTCGTCATCATGGTTGTTGAACTTGCCAAAGTAATAGACTATTTGTTTGGATGCTCTTTCAAGGGTTGCACAAAGGGACCACACAACAAGGAGAAACCCCCTGAGCCGGTGAAACCTGAGGAAAAAGAAGGCAATGAAAAGAAATTTGAGTGCCTTATACAAGCCCCTAAACCTCTACACACTATTCAGCGACCAAGGTAAGAACTCAGAAGTTAGCGTCACACAAGTCCAAGTCCCTGATGACAATACACCAGAGGTAGTTCACAAACTACCAGTAGCTCCTGGCCTGTTTCTAGTCGCTTTCCACAAGGGCTGAGGAAGATGTTTATAAATCTGATAACCCAGTCACTTGGGAAACATGTTAAAATTCCTATGAAACTCTCAGTCTACAAAGAGAGAAGGTAAATTCATTGAAAAGGAACCTTTAAAAAGCATACAAATCTTGTCCAGTGGTTTTGGGTAGAGATCAGCTATGTGAATATATGGCATATTTCTACTAACATAACAGCTCTCAGCCATGTCCATTTTGTTAAAGTAACTATCGGAGGAAAAAAAGTTGGAGACCCCTGCAATACACCATACTTTTATACTATACTATACATTTTCTAGAATTCTCCTTGCTGTTGACCGCCCCATATCAAAATATCACTGTGTAGAACAGTCTTGTCTTTAACTCATAGCAATACATAAACATTTATTTGACTGACTTCTCACCTGTTTCTCCTGAATCCTAAAGAATTGCAAAAAAGTACTTAAGCTTAACTTGAGAGGAAGGCTATATCTGAGGAGGTGAAATACCAGACACTGGTCAGAATGTTACGCTGATGTTACATTATATCAGCACAAATAGGTGGGACAAAGCCGAGATCTCATTTGTCTGCTCTTTGGGCGAGTTTTTGCAAAACCCTGACTCTGTAAATGGGAAATGAATAAGTGGACATATGGAGCCATATGCTATTCTAGGCTATCAACAACAAGGGGAGCTAGAGCTCCAGTGTTGGAGTGCAAAGGGAAGAGGTGTATTCAATGGTCTGGTGAGCTAAAACATCACCAACCTTTCCAATCGAGGGCTGTGCTTTTAATGTGTTCTTAACAATGTGCCGCCAGTGTTTCAGAGTTCTTTAGTAGTGTAAATGTTGAGACAATATGTTGTTGTAATTTTGCCAGTGCACTCTAAACTAACATGGGAGAAAATTGCAATTATTTTCATTCATTCATGCCTGAGAAAATGTGTTAATCTTCACTAGCACAGATTGGAAAGACCGTTAGTATTTTTCTATAATACAAGCTAATAAATGTTTATGTTATTCTTTGCCTGTATGTCTGTTTGCTTGTGGTGAAATCTCTTAAGTGGTGACGAGCCCCTGGTTAGACTGCAGCAGAAGGTCTCCTTGTCGCTGAAGCAGTCCCTGGAGAAACTCAAACTGTCCTCGGAAAATGAGGAAGAGAAAAAAGGTGAAATATTTGCCACTTTTTATCATTCATCACTGTGCATTGTGAACAATATATTTAACTTCACTGTGTGCATAAAACCACTGGTATTAAATAATTGCTTATACCGTGTACATAACACCACATTCATTTAATTGTTATGTTTTATGAATTGCTAATTTGCTTAGATGAGGATGGAGACGAAGTTAAGGTTGGAACCATTTGTAAGAACGGAGGCTGCGCTAAGGTACTGTGCTGCTGTGCTCTGCATCAAGCGCTTGCTCTAGATTACATTTACTGATTCCAGATAAGCAATGTCAGATATGAATGGATCCTCTGGTTTCTGTATTGCCTCTTCAGGTCTATAATGGAGCGGAGAGTAATGAGGAAGTGTGCATGTATCATGCCGGATTCCCCATCTTTCACGAAGGGTAAGAGATGAATTGATACTTGTACTGGTGTAGAGAAAAGTATAGAGCCGTAAACATAGGGGTGTCCATATGACATTATGTCTAGATAGAGCTGTAAACATAGGGGTGTCCATATGACATTATGTCTAGATAATGTAGAGCTGTAAACATAGGGGTGTCTATTAATTCTCCAGACTCATTTTGGGTATAATTTGGGGGTTTTCTTTTTTTTGCACCAAACAATGCAAAATAAGGTGATTCAAAATAATGTATTGTTTAGAAAAAAAGAATACAACATTAATCAAATGAAAATAAATGTCTAGGAGGGTGGGTATTTGATTCTGGATTCAAGGAAATGTCTTAGGATGGTATTATTTGATTGTGTATTTAAAGAAATGTCTTAAGATGGTAGCCTGGGTGTACTCATGCTGCCTTAAGCGCGGTTTCATTCACGCTGCTAGACAGCCTGGAAACCATAGACCTCATTTTCACCCCCGCTAGGGAACCAATAGCAGAACAGGGGGGACAGCAAGACGATGACTACGTCTAAGCAACACACCGAAGCTTGTGTATTTTGGTTAAGAACCAAACCAGCTTTTGTTCAAATCTACACATCTATCACTACTGAAAAATGTAAGGTTCATTTATCAAATGTTATTTTGAAGTATGAAAACACTCTTCAAACGCTTTTGGTAGACATCCTTAGCACCCTATAAACGGCTCTGGGCATTTGTAATCCATACCTGAAATACGAGAAAATGAATGGTTGGCTATTAAGATGATGGGTATTTGCTTCCGGATGTAAAGAAATGTCTTAGAATGGTGGGTATTTGATTCTGGATCTTCAATCGTATTTTTCTCCAAAGTAAAATAGACCTTGCTAATTCTCAGGTGACAAAATGTCAGAAACATCAGGGGTGTCCGTATGAATTGATCTTCAGAGAGGTTTAAGAAAAGAAAAGAAAAGAAAAACTGTGATCCTGGCCCTTTAAGACAGGCCATGACTACAGTCGAGGATGAATGGGTAAAAATATGAATGGCTCTGCTTCCATTAACGTGGCTGAGTGTGTAGCTGAATGACTGTCATACCAATAAGCCTGGACGATGTGCTCAGAATGTATAATTATTGCCTTGGAGACGTGAGAAGGGGCCGGGTGGTGTGTCTGCAGTTTTCCCTTCCTCTCTGTTGAATGTGTTTGTTTGTTTGTGTGTTTGTTTAAATGTTTTGTTTTTTGTTTTCATGTTTTGTTGTTTGTTTCCATTGTTTCAGGATGAAGTACTGGAGCTGCTGCAAGAGGAAAACGTCCGATTTTAACACCTTCCTCTCACAAGAGGGCTGCGCCAAGGGCAACCATCTGTGGAAGAAGAAGGATGGTGTAAGTACTTTTAGGTTGAAGGTCAAATTGTGCTTTTTAAATATACCATAATGATCGAATGATTGTGCATCTCTTAGTGTTCTTTTGTTTTTTTGTGGGGTATGTTGCATTATTTCATGCACGCTACTGTTCAAAAGTTTGGAGTCACTTAGAATACCATTCCACTCCATTGTAGACAGAATACCAGCTGAGACCAGTTGCATTGTTTCTTTTTTTATTATTCAGGGCTAGCAGTTTTCAGATTACATTATGTGCTTGCATAATTGCAAAAGGGTTCTCCAATGTTTTTTCAGTTAGTGTTTTGAAATGATATCAGATTAGTAAACAAAGTGTGCCTTTAAAACATTGGATGAATGGTTGCTGATAATGGGCATCTGTATACTTATGTAGATATTACATTAAAGACCAGGCATTTCTTTCTATCACAGTCATTTACAACATTAATGATGAAGACAAGGACATTCCTACGTAATTCCAAACATTTGAATGGTAGGGTGCATACCTCACTTCCAGAAAACAAAACCATTGAAAGATCTGTATGACCGATCTGATGGACTCTGATTTAAATGATGGACAGACCGCATAGTCTAAAGCAGGGGTACTCAATAGGCGGACTCCGGTCCGGATCCGGACCCAAACGTAGTGACATCCGGACCGAGCAAAAATCGAGATTTTATTCATTTTTTTTTTTTTTCATAGTGATCCAAGCGACCCTGTGTTTCCGATCACTCATCTACTGTAGCTCGCGCCCAATCCTAATGTCCTATCAGTGGTTGAATAACCTACATCACTATGACAACTCTTGTAGCTGCGAGCGCCTGGTCTGCGAGTGGCCTATCGGTCCGTTCCATTGGGCTCACCCACAGGACATCATCAGAAAGCTAGCGTAAGCCTACAAGAACGATTTACGAGCGGTATTTGTTTCTTTAGCAAGCCAAGCAAATATCACGGCATGCTCCAAAATTGACAAAAAGCGAAAGTTGGATTCCGAAAATCGTGAGTTCAGACAGAGCTAGCCGACGTCAGGACTGGCAAATATGCATTGCTGCCTGCGGGGAGCACAAACGAAACCAATGTGTTTACTGTAATCTCTAACTAGCACTCCAAGAGCGCAGACCTTCGCCAAGCGCCTCCTGGATTCCAAATGGTGATCCTGATCACTCTCAAAATGTAATTGTTTCTTCCTTAAGAAACAAGTTGTCTTGCTAACAAACAGACAGACACGACAAACCCTGATGAAAACATAACCTTCTTAATTGATGGAGGTAACAAACAAACCCTGATGAAAACAGTTGCACTTGTCAAAAGTGGAAACTTGAAACGTCATTATGAAACAAAGCATGTTCACTTCGAGCAGAATTATCCACAAACCTTTTATTTAGGCTACTGCCTTTTTATTTAGCCTACTTTTTTCTAATTTTGGAAATGCACTGTTCCGGACCCTGGAAAGATTACAAATTTGGGAAGTGGACCTTTTGAGTTTCTAATTGAGTACCCCTGGTCTAAAGCCTTAACTAAAGTAATCTAACTTGGGATTTGTTTTTGGTAATTGAATACTATTAGCAAGAACTGGAGCATTAACCTTCACCACACCACACAAGACACTTTACTCAATACTGGACTTTGCACTTTGGCTTTGCCCATCATTTGCGCAATACTAGTTGGAAACACCGTTGTCAACGGGTGTGAAGGCTCTCCGCACTATTACATCTAAAAGCACTTGGCAAGGAAAACGGTTTCATGACCAGGAAAACTGCACATGGCATCAGAATGTTTTTACTGTTTTCCACTTCTGTTGTTGTTGTTTTACTCTTCATGAACATTGCCCACCTCCAGTACTGCTGATTGCACTGATTGGATGTATGATGTTTTTCATCTCAGGATAAGAAGGTGGTGCCGTGTAGGTTTGATTGGCATCAGACTGGAGGACAGGTCATGATTTCCGTCTATGCCAAAAACTCCATCCCCGAACTGAGCTATGTGGAGGGTAACAGCACTACGGTAAGAGTTTGCCCGCAAAATGGCTGCCAGTAGGCATTTGTTTTGTTTGGCTTTAATCTAGATGCATACTGTATATTTGGATCCTTTGATGGGCAAATAAGTTGACTTTGTAATGATACTAACACAACCAGGGACCTGATCTGACCTGTCTGATCATTTACAAGTAAACTGTGATGTTTTAGTGACCTTTTTTAATGTAACTTTTAATGTAATTTTAACTTTTAATGTAAGTATTCATACCCATTGGTGTGGCTCATAGTGCAAGTCTATAGTGTGCTGTGTTACGACTGAAGATTATTGTCATTGCAGGTCAATATTCATGTCATATTTGAGGGCGATAAGGAGTTTGAGCAGAAGATCAGTCTTTGGGGGGTAAGAACATTCTTTCTCTTTTTAAAAGATGCTATTCAGTCATATCGGGGCAAATGCCTATTCTGTAAAGTATTTACTTATTCCGGTCTTCACTGGCTCAGGTCATTGATGTTAGCAAAAGCTCTGTGAACATGATGGCTGCGAAGATTGAGATTGCCATGAAGAAGGCCGAACCCATGTCCTGGGCACGACTTGATCTTCCACCGGTGGTCCCCCTACCTCAGAAGCCAGAGAAGGCGAAAGACAGCGATAGCGACAGCGACGATGACGAATGTGATTAAACCAGCTTTTGGACACACTTGATTTTGGTAGCCTTCAGTAGGATGTACTGAATAGTTAAGTAATTAATAAGTTAATTGTACTCTTAATGGTTAATGCGGGATTGAGGTTAGTATTTTTGAACTGCATGGACTTGCAAGATAAACATTGTATGAAAACTCTTTATTACTTAAACTACGTAAGTACATTGTCTTGAAAGTTACTTCAATACAGTGTGACCCTGCCTTCTAAGAGAGATGGAGGAAGGAATTATTATTGTTATGATTATGTTGCCATGGTTCTCTGTGATGGAGCCAAGCAGGAATCAATAGAATCCGAGGTGTTGCATTTACCTACTGCATGAAAGTAATTGTTGACAGAATGATCGACTGTACAGGAATGTCTCTTATGTCCTACAGTACTTTATCACACCTTTTGATGCAAACCAAACCAATGCCATTCCACACAGTATCTCTATGATTTGATCCACAGGAAGTCAGTCTTGTCCGTGATTTTAGCTCACCGTTGCACTTTCTCATCCCTGTGTTTCCCTGTCATTGCCTACTCGTCCTGTATTTGGTTGAAGAGAGTGTGAGTGAGTCACATGTCTGCATTCCAATAGTATGTTTCTTTGAGTGAACCAATTAAACATTTTTAAATAAAGATTCATGATAATCTCGCTCTGCATTGTGAAAGACATCTCTTAATTCAATCAGGCCTACCTTGGTAAATAGTAACATGATTGTGGTTTTTGTATGCCTTATTAAAGGAACACTTTACCGTTTTTTTTTTTTTCCATATTAAACTATGTTATTCCCTGATATTTCTAAGCGGGTAAGAGGATAGCTATGTTGTGTGGCGGAGTAATATCATCACTCTTGCACTTTCCGTTTCACTTTGGAGTGAGGATATTACTGTGCCAAGTCTAAGTGCTCCCAATGTTATTCCGCCACACAATATAATTATCCTTCTTACCTGCTTAGAAATGCACCACGTTTTATTTTGTTTCACCATAATTGGTCGTGTGACTTCTCGTGTAACTGTATTTTAATAGGGAAAACATGGAGGTGTTTGGTCGCTTCTAACTTCATCTCTGTTTGGATCCTAATGAGTGAACTGAGCTAGCTAAGTGCTATCAAAGTAGCGCCGCGTGCCAGAGCCAGTGGGTGCACGCATTGAAACGTGAGAGGTATGTATCAACTCGTCTTAGTTAAGCGAATAACATAGTTTAATATGAAAGAACG
>NC_084998.1:32918636-32933636 GCF_963854185.1 Sardina pilchardus | reverse complement strand
GCATTTGTAAACTATCAGATAATGCTTTTTCATAATTTATAAAGAATTGTTCCAACATTGATTCAGTAAATCAGTAAGTCATCTGCAAACACAATTGTACAAAATGCAAAATATCCTTAACTAACCACTAGTAACTGAGTTTACAGTTCACAGATGACATAAGAATTAATGTTGGAACAATTTTCCCCTTTTGGGGACATTAAAGACATTTCAATTCAATTCAATTCAATTCAATTCAATTCAACAATGCTTTATAAATGATGAAAAAGCAGTAGCTAATAGCTTAAAAATGCTTGACAAATGCTTCGTAGTATGTACATGTAGTTATCATAAATTCTTACCGGATATTTTTATTTAACTTTTTATTTTAAATGTTCACATCTCTTTAATTTGATTTCCTTCCTGTGTTCATAACCTGATTGTTTCCTGGCCGCCGCGTTCTTCTCGTGAGAAAAAACCTCCGTGAAGATGCATCGCCCTCACTTGGTACCTTCCAGCTCTCGCAGTCATCTGTCTTTTTCCCTTTATTCTCAGTGGACTTAAACCTGTGGCATTTCTCCCTTGTGAAGAAGAGTGGTTTGGATCATTTTAATTTGGCCACCACTGCAGTCTTCAAATTCAATTACCCGGGCCGCCTGAGTTCTCTGGGCCAGAGCGCGGCCCATGACGGGGAGGGAGAGCTATGGGCCGCGCTGCTTGGCAGGCAGCCGCAGCATCTGATAGCGGAGGAGCTACACCAGTTCTTCAGAGATGGAATTCCTCTCAGGGGAATTTAATGTAATGCTTTTTTTCTTTCACCAACACACACACTCGCACGCGCACGCGCACACACACACACACACGCATGCATGCATGTATGTACGTACGCAAACACACACACACACACACACATACACACACACATGCAGATCCACAGCATACGCTATCTCTCTCTCCCTCTCTCTCTCTCTCTCTCTCTCACCACCCACCCACACACTCACACTCACTCATACACACACACCTTCACCCTCACCCTCTCACACACACACACACACACTCACACACTGCCTCTGGCTGGTATTAATCTGTGCGTGTGGGGCCTCCCCCCTCGCTACTGCCTGTTAATGGCCCCAGGGGGGGCGTATAAATGATGTCTAAACGTCCACTCAGTTCCTCAGTCTTCCCAGGATGGATCTCACTCATACCGCATTAACATTACTCTCCCTCTCCCTCTCTCTCTGTATCCCTCACTCTCTTTCTTTTCCTCTCTCTTTCTCTTGCTCTCTCTCTCTAACTCTCCCGCTCTCTCTGTATCCCTCCCTCTCTCTCTTTCTGTTTCTCTCATTCTCTCTCTCTCTCTGTATCTCTCTCTTCCTGTCTCTCCTTGCCTATCTCCACTATCCATATTCATGACAGATTTTTCAAGCAGGCTCTCTCTCTTCCCAGGACTGCACTCCTGGGACTCCCAAGTGGCACTTCGTGATTCACGAGTGTCTCAGTGCGTAGCCAGTTGCAGTCCTCACACTGAGGCCAGGGCCAGTGTGCTTGGGGACCAGCTCTCTTATTTATCTTATTGGTCTGTTTTGGTTCGTTTTCATATTACTTGTTGATTCCCAGTTGTATTCCATGCTTTGCATTGTACGATATGTTACTACGTACAGAAGAAGATGCAGGGCTTTTTTTTTATTTACCTTAAAATAATCATGATTGCATTACAAGTTCAGACAATCAGCTTTGATGGATGAGCAACCTCTATGTTTTCTCATGTAAAATGTGCAATACGTCTATTTTATTAATCGTATTTGTTATACTTGTACGGGATATAATATTTCTAATGAAGGTAGATAATTGAATTTATGAAAAGAAAGTGAAGACTGTTGCCAAAACACCAAAATGAATAAACTGCACTAAAGAGAAAAGAGCATACCCTTTATTTATGATATCATCTTAGCCAGCACCACTACTTGGGTGTACGTTCTGTCGTTACTTTTTCCCAAGATAAATAAAACCAAATCTGTAAGTAGCCAAAGGTCAGTGAGGCTGTTCTCTCTAAGATTATATTTCAAATGTCTTCATGTGGAAAGGCTCTTTTATGTATTTGTCACATGTCAGTGGGCACAGTGTGAATGGAGGCCAATGCTACAACACACCACTTGCATGAAATCAAGCTTTTTATTTGTTCAAGCATCAGTCATCTGCTCTAGTGTGCTTCCTGATATTGCTATTGTGCTCCCCAAGACTTCACTGTGGCCCCACCCAACCATGTGTACAGCGGCCAGGGTTTTTTTTTCTAGTTGATTTTCTTGGAACACTGCTGTTTATGAAAATTGTACTTTTGCTCCACACAGCCAGAACAGTGCCTGCTGCTCCGTAGACAGCCTTCTAATTGCTGCTATTGTCTAGAGCGAATGCTTGGCGGGTGCTCACTGGATAATTGGTGCACAAGTGATGTTTGTTCCGGAGGAGAGAGTGAGAGAGGGAGCGAAGGAGAGCGACAGACTGAATGGAAAAAGTATCGAAAAGAAAACACATGCCATTAATACACTCGCTGCCGAGGCATCATGACTGGAGACGAAATGGCATGGGGTGGGGGAGACGTGAATCACTGCTCTTTTTGTGCTTTTCTCAACGCAGGGATTGTGTACTCGGGAAGACATCAATGAGAAAGAGACAGTTTCCCAGAAATATGACTGGGGTCGGAATCACAGCCTGCCTGCCTGCCTGCCTTCCTGCTTGTGTGTGTGTGTGAGTGTGTGTGTGTGTGTGTGTGTGTGTGTGTGTGTGTGTGTGTGTGTGTGTGTGTGTGTGTGTGTGTATGTGTAAGGGAGGAGAGTTCATTATTATGGCAATTGTAATTCCCCATTTTCCCAGTCTTCTGAGAATGGCACATTTAATGTAACAGTGAACATGTGAATGGGAATAACAACAGAGCACCACAGTCGGTCTGCGCCGTGTCACTGAACGCACCCATGACGTTTGAGATGAGTGTTTTGTGTGAGAGGTGTAGCTCCGTGGCCAGAACACACTGGAATGGGGGCATGTAGGTCCACCATCTCATATTTGGGCCCTTTACCTTGTTGCCTAATATATCACCTTCTATGTACAGTATATTGAGGTTCCTGCTTTGCCTCTTTTTGGAAGCACCCTCCATACTGAGTCCATAATTTTATAGGGGTCAGTCATACAAGACTATACAGCACATTCAATGTGTGAAGTCCCAATACAGGTGAGAATATGAAGTACTTGTGAGTGTGTGTGTGTGCATGTGGCTACTTTTGCTTTGCTTTCCGTCACACCTGATGTTCTTGATTCAGAGACATGATTCTCTCTGACTCTGGGCCCAGGTCTGTCATCACCTGGCAGAGGAGGTTAGCCATGGCAACAGCTTGGGTCAGACAGACCCTGGGCTCCGCTGCCCTCCGCTAGCCCAAGCTGCCCTCCCAAAACCCATCACAGCCCTGGTTAGGTGAGGTGCCACCTAGGGAAGACAACGGCGCTTCGGAGGAGCTGTTTTAGCTGTCCGTGTGATTGTGATTTTGTCTGCTGGCCAACACGGTGATGTGTCTCATATCTTCTGCCCCGTGCCTGTCTTGTGTGCCTGCTCCAATTCTCATCACTCAGCCTCGCTCTCTCTTTTTCCACACACTCACCCGTGTGCCAAGTCTTGGTTCGGGCTCTGCACAAGATTTTTAAGTCAATCATTCTTTTCTGTAATCCTGTCTGATCAATATGTGAGTGAGGCATAAATCATATTGCACTGTACTGAAGAAAAACACTTACGAAAGCTAATCTAGAAGCTAAGATAAAATCGATAGTTCACTGAAGATAACTAGATAAAACTCCATGGCCGTGGGGTTAAACAATTTAGCTAGAGCAAAATTAAATGATGTTACTAAACAAGCCAGTAGGAAATGACAGATTTTTTGCTGTCTTGTGTGGTGACATTGTCAGTTTGACAAAGTCTTATTTGACAGAAAAGGCCTGATAGACCAATGACTTTGTGTTAACCTCCTGTTCAGTGGCGTGTGACCAATCAATACATATATTTGGAGCGAGAACAATATTTAAGCTAATCAAAAGCTGTACTGAAATCGATAACAAACTTAAGTGTACCCGCGTAAAAAAAAACTGTTATCTGTGATGCCTCCGAGGGAAACAACTTGCGTGAAACTACATCACACATACGCTGCCAAATATCAAAGTTGATGTCATACGTCTGGTTGCTAGGTTACTGAAATAGACCATTTTGTAAGATAGTATCAAATATTGTTCCCTTTCAAAATGCCATAGTTTTACACTTTTTTCTGGGAACAGACCTAATGCAAATGTCACTTTCTTCATTCACACAATAATTCAGTTTCTGTGTAACCCTTTACCTTGCGGCAACAGCAAAAATAACATTTTTGAGGACACAACATAAAATGTATATTTTGTCCTAAATATTAATATTGAGGACTATGAAGCACACTGATATGGACTGTAGATTGTGGAAATAAAAGATCTAGAAGTTGAATTCACTTAACAGTTGCATTTTTGTATCGTTTCCTGGGCTGGAAGCGAGGAACAATCCAAATGATCTCCCAAATGACCTTTCGGTGTACAGTTTGGTCATTTTAGAAGGTTTTGAGAAGCAGGTGATGAGGCAGATTGCACTCTTAAATAGAATCTGTCTTCTCTTTTGCAACTTTATTTTTGCCAGTTCTGTTGGAGCTAACGTTTAAACAAATCAATAGAACCTTACAGAACCTAAACCTATGTTCCATAAATTGTGAAAATTATTAAATAATAAAAAAAAAAAAGTCGCAACACGTGCAAACTTCACAAAAATATTAAATAAGTACTTTGCATTATTCTGCAACAGGGTTTTTTTTTTTTCTTGGATCATGACTTCAAAATCAGAGATTGAACAGGCTAAAGAGGATTCGGGTTTGTACTAGTATACTGTATGGTATTCATGACACTGGAGGCCATTTTTGGGAAAGTAGGCCTACTGTAAGAGGAGGACCAAGACTAGGGAGATAATATGGAAGAGTAAAGGAGGAAGCACAGCAAGGAGAGAAGAAGTGAGACTCAACTCAAGACTTCACTCTTAAAACCAATGTGTTGTCCCTATCTAGACAAAGAACACATATTTTGTAGCAAATTTAAAAAGAAAACAACACAAATTGTGTTTTCCCGATCTGGCCACAGAGATGTTTGAAAACAACACAAACTGTGTTATTTTCAACACATTTGTTTGAAGAGAGTAGAAGGAGCAATAAGTTGAGGATGAGGAAGGATGAGAAGACACATCACAAGAGGTAGAAGTGTCACAAACGAGGCCTGGACCAATCAATAGCATAGTTCAAATGACTCTGTAAGCTTTTTTCATAGTCTGTACGCTTTATGATAGTCCTTCAACCAATCAGACCAACAATCCGGTTGGTGTCTTTTGGATGAGCTAGTTTGTGATTGGACCCAGAAAATGTGGACAGGAAGCAGGCAAATCAGGCAGGTTTACCCAGCCTATCCCATTTGTGTCCTTAGTCTACAGACTACTTACAACGTACGGCAAATGAAATTCTCAAATCTTTAGATATGGTGTTTCATGTCTACAGTAGCACGTTGTCCATGTATGTGGAAAGAGCTATTGATATGTTTTTGTGCAAACCATTTTTAAGAGTTGACATCGATTTGAGATCGTTTTGCGTGCGTGTGTAACAAAGAAGGCCCTCATTTCAGAAATTGTGCTCTTAGTAATTGCCAAAAAACGGTTGTCCTTACTTCCCCTCCTCTCCTTCCGTTGTTTGGACAGGAACTTCTTTCCTTCCTTGGTGCCTTGCTCAGTTTATGAATCAGAAAAAGGGATCTCATTTCCTTCCCCAGTTCTAATTCTCTCTGACAAGCCTTAGTCATGGTCAGCCTCCCCTGTCAATCCCCTGGCCTGTCCCATTCACAGACTACTCAGATTGATTAGAATGCTGTTTGTGTGTCACAATGACTATTTGTCTTGAACAGGACAAGCACCCGAGAACAATGAGGGTATTCAAAGGACAAACAAAATCATTTTTGACGGAAGCACGCTGTTGTGTCAATCACTGTTGACGGATGAGCCATCCAAGCAGATGATTGGCTGCGGAGGGATGACTAAGGCGGGTTGTCAATAAACTGCAGCCTCTGTTTGTTGTCACCGGTTCAAAAATGGGGTTGTTAGCAAGAGGAGTCAAATTGATGAGCTCTCCATGGTGCTGATGGCAACCTTGCTCAAGGGCTAATAGTAGCAACAACACATCATTCCCAACCCTAAAAACTATCCTCTCTCGCGTCACGTCACGTTGACACCGCAGACACCGAAATGACTGTGTCTGTTTTGTAACACTTGCTTTTAGAGTATCTGAGGTAAACAGCTCAATGCCAGGTGGATTTGCTGCATAGTGTTTGGACGAGTGGCATCAGTCATCCTCTGCGCCCGCGGACCTGAGCTGCCACGTGTGTGTGCTCACACTCGCTCACACTCGCTCACTCTCCCTCGCTCGCTCGCTCTCGCGCTCACCCATCTGGATTAGCACAGAGACGCTAGCCCCAGCAGCTGCTATCTCCATCGCCACCAGGCAAAAACCGGGGACAACAAAACAAAAGGATTTGTTCCGTGTAAATCCATGAACCAAAAAACACATGCAGCGTTTGCCGTTTGAGGCTACTTTAAAAGCCTGCCTTGGCCTATTTCATCCCATACCTTCAAAAAGAGAAACATTCTCTTTTTTTTTTGCTCACTTTATCACTTTCGTCATTCATATCTGTGCATAGCTCAACTGTCTGAGGTAATAGCTTTAGAAAGTGTCTTTCTTCTCCGAGTCTTCCCAATAAGACTGAGGGCGGTCCATTGGACTGACACTCACAGTAGACGCCAAGTCTCTGCAAAGTCATCAGGCGTCTGATGTAACTGTCCTCTTCATGGTTCTCATCTGCCCTAATTTCAAACAATTTTCAGGCCATTTCAGTGAAGATCCAGCCTTTTGACTTTCTCTCCCTTACGCATTCAGGCTAGTACGTAAAAGGTCCAGCGAGCTACCAAACCCTACCATTATTCGGAAAAGCCCTTCCGCTCCTCTACTCTGTTTGTCAAGTGGACCTATTTTTTTCAACGTGAAATAAAACTGAATCATCACTGTTATGAAATGAAGGTTGCCCCCCCCCCCCACCCCACCCCAGCCATACCACACCCACCCCTAAAATGCCCCCTAAGTGGGGTCAGTAATGATCTAAACGAGTCTATTAGCGTAGCACCAGCGTATAGGTAGTGAATGCTAATTGACATCCTTGTAGGTCAAACACTTCAAAAGACACGCTGGTCAAACTCATGATGACGCGTTGGCGACACGCCAGTTATTTCCATAAATCATGTGACAGTGTGTGTGTGTGTGAGTGTGTGTGTGTGTGCGCGCGCAGTATGCATTAGTGTGTATGAATGTGCATGTGAGTGGAACTCTGTGTGTGAGCATGTGCGTGTGTGTGTGAGAGAGAAGAGAGAGAGAGAGAGAGAGAGAGAATGAAACTGTGCGTGTGTGTGTGAGAGAGAGAAGAGAGAGAGAGAGAGAGAATGAAACTGTGTGTGTGTGTGAGAGAGAGAGAGAGAGAGAGAGAGAGAGAGTGTGTGTGCGCACATTGTGTATAAATTGGCACCCTGTAATTAAATGCGCAGACCTCTTCACTATCTGCTGCTCCAGCCGGGCGCTTGTGACGCACAAGCTGGCTGCAGAACAGTGACTCATGCGGCTCCAAGGATCTCCACCCCTCCCTCTATCTCTCTATCCATCCCTCTGTTCTCCTCCTGTCCCCCTTACCTTTCTCTCTCTCTCTCTCTCTCTCTCTCTCTCTCTCTCTCTCTCTCTCTCTCTCTCTCTCTCTCTCCATTCAGCCTCTCTCACTCTCACACGCGCCATTTTGCCATGTGATTTCTCCGTTTTTGGGGGGTGATTTTTTTTTGTCATTTATTTTCTCTCTCTCTCTCTTCCTCCCTTTCTTCTCTCTTCGAGTCGCCTTGTCTATTTTAGTAATGTTGCCATTTCTGTCTCTTTTTTTTGTCTCACCATGCTCACCTCCTCTGTTGACTGTGGAGTCCTTTCTTCTTTAATTCACTCCTCCATAGATCTCCTCCACTCCTGTGTAGCCCCTGGGAGATCATTAGCCAGCCTGTCTTCCAGAGCACACTATCCACCGGGTGGAGGTCCAGTCTGGCCACTTTAGCATGGAACCCAGACTGAACGTGAATACCAGATGGATGGAGGGACGTACTGTAGGGATGGAGTGACTCTGTGTGTGTGTGTGTGTGTGTGTGTGTGTGTGTGTGTGTGTGTGTGTGTGTGTGTGTGTGTGTGTGTTTGTGTGTGTGTGTGTGTGTGAATGTGTATGTGTGTGCTGACTGCAAGTAAGACTGCATGTATAGATAAACAGATAGATAGGTAGATGATTGATTGATTGATTGACTCAATGGTTGACTTGTCTTGATGAATCAAGAGTGTGTTTTTGTGTGGTGTACCTCTGTGTACTCTGGTCATTTATAGTACGGGTGGGAGGCACTGCCAAGTGCATTAAATTCATGACTCACATAATTACAGTACCAGACCGTCGCTGTCCCCAAAAACAGCCAGCCATGCGCTGCCAAAATAGCATCTCACAGATTACTTTGATGTTAGTAAATGGAACATTATGACGTGGATGTGCAACCTCAGTTAGTCACCATGAAAACACAGGGATTCTCCCAACCCAAGTCCCAAGTATTCTCTGCATCTTTGCGAGGTGCTCTATTCTAAATATTAATATTCTGTTCTATGGTGTTTAAATTGCCTTGCTTCCTATTTGTGTTTTTCGATTATAAATGTATTTTAGAGATGTTACGGCCTAAAGGGTAAAAAAAAGTAATGGACTGATAACACCTGTCAGTTTAGCTTCATTTTAGCGACATCTACATTTAGCTGTTTCAACCAGATGAAATAATGGCTCCTCTTCTCTTCGGGCTTCTGTAGTCCTCTAATGCACATTTTTGTGAATGATGATCGACTGCCCCTCTTTTCATGAAAACCATTACACTGCAGACACATGAGCTAAACCGGACAATGTTCTGTTCAAACAAATAGTTGTTATTGTGTGACTTGAACATGTGGACAATACTCATGACACAATATCCATGTGGACATTATTTCCATATATTTTCATCAATACAGATGCCTGTTGGCCTATTGTGTTTCTTGCCATCAGTGATGGAGCCTCATGGCTTGCAGATAAACGGCGATTGAGAAAATAATAATTCTGTTGCACTGCTTCACTGGATTATAGTGTGTGTTTGTGTGTGTGTGTGTGCGTGAGCGTGTTTTGCCACTTACCAGGCTCACGACACAGACAAAAGAAAAGAAATGTATGAACAAATGTAAAATGAACAATAGTGCAGTGGGAGTGCAGCCACAGAGGCTCCCAAACACACACACACACACACACACACACACACACACACACACACACACACAGCTAGTCAACTCTACACCACAAAGTCAAGTCTGTCCATCTCTCTCCTCTCTCTGAAAAACACACACACTCACTTACACACACACACACACTCACACACACGTCCACAAAAAAAGGGCAGTTTAATGGATCATGATTCCTCCGTGTGTCGTAAAACATTTTCACAGATTAAGATTGTGTCTTGAATACATAAACCATATCTCAATTTTTTCAACTCTCTCTCTCTCTCTCTCTCTCTGTGTATGTGTGTGTGTGTGTGTGTGTGTGTGTGTGTGTGTGTGTGTGTGTGTGTGTGTAACACGTGCTACGTTCTGCCTTTCCCTCCCTCTCTTTTGATGGATCAGAGGCTTGTAGCTGTGGGTGTCTAGGATGAGTCATATCGGCAAATTACCCAGTTTAAAGCGTCTCTCAAATTACTTCCCTTCCAGTGGGGTGCTGCAGATTACCGATAACAGTTTTCATTTCTACAAGGAGTTTTGGAGGACTCCGGTATACTGGTGTTGCTATGTTCCATGTGTGTGTGTATGTGTTTATATGTGTGTATGTGTCTATGCATGTTTGTGTGTTTCTGGAAGTCCATATCTTTTGTTTATGTGTGTGTATGCTCCTCCTGCATGGTGTATGTGTGTGTGTGTGTGTGTGTGTGTGTGTGTGTGTGTGTGTGTTTGTGTTGTGTGTGTACTGTGTATGCCTAAAGCATTTTCATCACCACAGTTCCAGTCCTTAGCCAATTGCAGATCAGATATAGAAGCAGCACACAGTAGCGCCGTGGCGCCCGAGGTGGTCCGTGCCTAAAAGCTCCGGCGTGGACGCTAAATGTGTCAGAAGTGGCCTGTGCGGTGCGGCGCTCCGGGGCCGCTCTGATTGCAGCGCGCCGAGACAGAAGGACTTAAAAGCTATAATGACCACCGCGGCTGGGGAAGCATAGAGAGCAGACAGGAGCCGCAGGAGAGGTGGGAGCGGAAGCAGCCGGAGACTAGCGAGGGCTAACATCAGCTAGATTATTGTGTTATGGAATGGTACAGCAAAAAGGCTCTCCAGAAGGACATTTCTCTTCCGTCACAGCACGCGCTGGTTCAGTCTAAAAAACCCTTGATGTACACTGACATTAATAGAGAATGCGCTTCACCTCATGTTCTCTTTGGTAGAACACATGCCACAATTGGACATTTCTACTGGTGAGAGTACTTCAGTACTAGTTCAGTGATGTACCTTGCATAGAAACAAGCTGACCCTTCTCAATTTGTTATACAACATTGTTGTGGGTTTTTTTTTTATCCAAAGGAACAAAGGAATTTCATCGGCCCCACCATTTCTATGAAGCATTTCTCTTCTCCTTTACAAGAAACAGCTGGCCATCAATATTTTTGAGTTTCACAAATAATGAGCAGGACAGGCTTATCACTGTGTGACATACGTCTGATGTTTCTAGTCAAGTACAAAAGACGCCTTTGTGCGCATTCACTGTTCTCTTTATCCTCCTGTCAGGGCATTTCTTTGTTGTAAACATGAAAGATGCCATGTCCTATAGGAATTCATCATGAAAGTCCACAGCCAATGCTGTGACCGTACAGTATATAACCAAGTGTCAATGTATGCATCGTATCACAACAGCCTACTGTGCTGTGCTGAATGTCATATTAAAATGATATTAAAATCTGTCGTGATCATTATTACCGATAATGGGCTTCTGACAGAGTTAGATCACCGCACACACTACCCATCAGGATAACTAATGGCCGAATATATCATCTGCTCTGACAGGTTAATGACCGTGGGGTCAAGAGGAGTGTTATACCCTCCACGCTGCAGTGCTTCAAGCAGAGGGGAATCACGTTTATGACGTTATCAGTCGCAACTCTATGCACACACACATGCACACATAGTGTACAGTGTGCACATACATACACATATGAACACACACACATATCTGTGTGTGTATATACAGTATACACACACACACACATACATATACACACAGGAACACATACACATCTTTCACATTCTCTTTACTTTGATTCCATCAAGTATCATCAGAAATACATTTTTTTTTATCGTCATATTTAAAGGGATAGTTCGGATTTTAAGACACGAAGTTGTATGGGTTCCCTGTCAGCAACGTAGTGCATCAGCACTGACTTACCCCCGACAGCGTCCTGTGAGCCGAGATCCAGCCGGTTTTTGATCGTTTTTGATGCCGGACTATTTTCTTCAGCAAGTTTCTGGGGTCACGAAAGTAAAGTGTTTTTCTTCTCAAAACCATATGCGTTCAACAGAGTGATATATTTGCACCACAAAAACGTTGTCCAGCTGTCAGTAGCGCGCAGTGATAGGAATCGCGAAAAATAAGTAAGTGATAACGAGGTTTGAATTTTTCCTGGACAACGTTTTTGTGGTGCAAATATATCACTCTGTTGAACGCATATGGTTTTGAGAAGAAAAACACTTTACTTTCGTGACCCCAGAAACTTGCCGGACTACTTTCTTCAGCATCAAAAACGATCTAAAACCGGCTGGATCTCGGCTCACAGGACGCTGTCGGGGGTAAGTCTGATGCACTACGTTGCTGACAGGGAACCCATACAACTTCGTGTCTTAAAATCCGAACTATCCCTTTAACTAGCCTAGAAATCTAGATGCCCCTTGCTGCCGGGGTAGTCTAGCAACTCTCCGTTGACTTGGGAACTGGCCAGTTTCAACGACGGCCGGGCCAATCAAAACGTGTATAGAATCAGTGGGTGGGCTTAACATGACGACTGACTTGCGACCAGAAGTTGCGACCGTTAAAACGTTCTAAAAAAATCCAAATAAAACGTTCACAATCGTGAAAGCAATGCATATAGAAGACGTTAGCTAAATTAATATGAATACCGGTTAGCATCATTCCTGCAGAAAGTTGATTAAGACTCAAGATCTTGCACGAGTTGACTGATCTCAATACCAATGTTTTCCAACTCCAAAACTCGAAAGGAGAAAAAGTATTAGCCCACATTGAAACGTACAGTAAACACACGTGGGGAAACTGAACAGTCCAAGTAAACTATGATAAACTAGCCAACTATGCTACGTTGTTTACATTTTGAGGCTTCAAGCAGACAGCTGAATTAAAGAGGCGGAGTTGTAATATGAATAGTAGCCTAGGCTACAATCTGCATAAAGTGTGCTGTCATGAATATCATAAATTTCAGTAGGCCTATGTAGAATAGGCCTATATAAATATTTTTGTAAAGTATATATTCTTTTATTGTGTTTCAAGCTTTTTCTAGGCTTTCTGTTGTTAAAAAATCATTATATGAAAGGACAGCGATAAAAAGCTGACCTTTTAGCGTTAAAGGCGATGCAATGAAAAATGTGGGTGCACCTACATTTTGTACTGATGCACCTACAATTAATCTAGATTAATCTAGATTAATTTCAAGATTACAGTGAGATTAATCTAGATAAAAAAAAAATATCTACCTCTATTAGAAACATTGAAATAAATCAGCCCGTTACATTTAAAACAATATGAATGGACACACAAACACACACACACACACACCCTGACCTGATCACAATACCAGGATATAAAACAAAGAATATAATTTTTTTTAGCAGACATGCCCACAGCCCTAAACAATGTGAGTGTGTCGGCGGACAGAGGCGTCCTGCCTCAGCAGCATTCTTCCCCATGTACCTTTTGATTCCTCTGATAAGAATGACCTCCAACATTATCTGATGCTGTCAAGAGAAAATGACAATATTCGCACAGTGCCGGAGGCCGTTCATGTGTCCTGCAAAGGTAAGTGTGCCGTTAATGATCCTAATCTCCAATGGCTGAACTGACTGGTCGTTGGTGCTGGGTCTGTACACCGCACCCAAAGCAGTCAAATTCAGGGGAAGCTTGTTTTTTCTGACTTCATAGATTAAATGGCTATGTCGAAAGGCTGAATGCATGTCATGTTTTTTTATTACGTCATCTATGTAGATTAGACTAATAAACACGTTGGTTGTGACTATTTGATGGCTGTTTCTTCAGCGTCATATGGACATCAAAGTAGCCCTTCAGATGCCCTTGGCGGCGGTGCGGCTGATCAGCTCTGTTAAATACAGGCCCCCACGAGCCCCTCCTTCCAGCCTGCCGTCTGCGGGGACTCGGCTTTCATGGCGTGGGTAAACAGAGTCAACTCCCCCGAGGAAACTTTGCTGGGGAGTTGGGGCTCGACTCCAAAAATCATTGCCTGGAGTCTCTGTCAGCTGTGTCAAGCACTCACCCGCGAGGCTGAAGTGCTAACCAAAGGGTGCGCGCGAGTCTTTTGACGGACTCGCTGAGCTCCAGCGAGGGCCACGGTGGGGCAATATGACTCATCTAATCGCAAGGAGCAAACGCTTTGAGCAAATGTGTGCTCGCCATGACTCTGTTTGAAGCTCAGGGAGAAACTTTTAAACACATCACTCCCGCCCGTCTGGAATGGGGGAAATATATTTGTATGCCGATAGCGAGCATCGATCTGTGCGCTTCCGAAACCAAAAAGAAGAGAAACTGCCTGCGTAATCTGCGGAAGAATCCTGTGATGCTCATAGAGTGCCTGTGTCTAAACATTAGGGGCTCTAATTGGAAAGATAAGAAAAGTCTTTGTTAATACAAAGAGTAATAGTGCCATACTGATTATTTCACAAATGGCAGTGGATTAGTAGATGAAAATGTTATTAACTGTTAATAACTATTGTTTCAGTGAGCTAGACCTTCATTACAGTAATTTCCTATGTTTTAGTCACATTGTGTCACACAGCGTCTCATCCTCATGCCTTCTTCTCTTTGAGACTCAAAGACAAAGTGATTTAGAAGGTTCAGTCGCCAGCCCACTTCACGACTATATGTTCACCCCTCATATGTTTTCTCTTTTTCTCTCGCACCCCAAAGCCATCGTATCTTTGGGAGCTGGGCACGCCTGCTTCACCACATTAGCTTTGAGACCATCATTTCAATTTGGGCTTTTCAAGAGTACCTCTTCTGTTCTTGATGATGAAGCAGATTACCATAACAGCCATATGTCCAACAATTTGATGTTTATTTAAGGCAAGTGCACGTGAAGCTCCTACAAAGTAAAGACAAGCGGATTGGAAAAAAAACATATTTAGGTATGACGTAGGGCGATGTTTGTTGGGGGGTTGGCAGCGGGTTGAGGGTATGGGTTGGAAGTGTGTGTGTGTGTGTGTGTGTGTGGGAAGGGGAAGTGTGTGTGTGTGTGTGTGTGTGTGTGTGTGTGTGTGTGTGTGGGAAGGGGAAGTGTGTGTGTGTGTGTGTGGGGGGGGGGGGGTCTTGTAAAAGACACCAGAGCAAAGATCAAAGGGCTGTAATAATAGACAGGAGACTACTTCAGCCTTATTTGCCCTGGACGCCTTTCCGACTCGTGTTAGGCAGTAGCCTAGTTACGGGAATTCACTGAGACCTAGCCAGGCAGCCAGGCTGTAAGTGGCTAGGAGTGTAGCCTACCAATTTCCTCTTGCGACACGCGGAAGCAATTTCAGGTGATGCAG
>NC_084998.1:32891136-32916136 GCF_963854185.1 Sardina pilchardus | reverse complement strand
GTCCGACATTTTTCTTATGTATAAGAACAATAGTCTAACTATATTGTTTCTGATCGGCACATAAAAGCAGACAGTTGATCAGCGGACCGAATGAAATTGGGTTGGCCCAATCACATCGTTAAGCACCAACCCCTTTCGCTTTCATCCTGCCGGCGTAATGCATTCAAAAGTCAGCGCAAGGATTTGTTTACAAACAATCGGCCTTTGACACATCAGTTCTATGGCCCACCGGTTATTTGCGTCACTAACGTAGGCGAGTTACAAGGCTTATCTCGCCGAGTCGCCAATATCGTGAAACACTTCCCCTCTTTTGCGCCGGTAAAGTTATCTGTTGGGATCTTCGAAAACGGAGAGTAACAAAAAGGAAGTGCAGAGAAACTGCGAAACAAAAAGCTGGCTCTTCCAACGTAGGCTACATGTAGGCAAAAACCTCCCGTGGCCGATGACAGTGCTGGTGGTGGTGGCGACAGTGAACAGGGACATGCAGTAGCCTAAAACTTTTGGTAAGCCAAGTGTGCTGAAAGCAGTCCGGCAGAACACTTGTAACGAGTAAAGCAAACCTTGGTAAATCTGATACAATGATAAAACGTCAATAACATTTTGGGCTATTGTTCTATGGCCAGGTTAGTTTCGGCTAATGTAGTTAGTTTGTAATACCTGTAGAGATATGTAGCCCATTGTGTAGCCTATATGCAGCCCTCAGCCTGCTACTCTGTGTGTGGGGTGAGGCTATAGCCCTTGGCTAAGCTACTTTTTGGCCCTGGACAAATGTGTAGGCAGTTTTTATGTAGGTGGTTAAGAACAATGTACAGAAATGAAGGAATACCAAACCTTTTTAATGTTGTCTATTGCCTATGTTGTCAATGCAGCTGTGTTACTCTTTACAAGAGAATCCATTAAGCCTAGGCCTACATGTAAATGTAAACCCATCACTCACCAACATGAAAAGTGAAAGGTTTGGCTGGCTAAAGGCAATATAGGCTACAGTGAAAGAAAATAACACTTTTGAAAATGACATAATTTTGTGCATTGCCATATGCCTTTGCAGCTGTGTGTCTGTTAATCACATAATCTAATACTTCTGGACCTGACTGCATCCTTATGTAAAACAATGAAAAACCTTACCCCACATTCTCTATTGATGTTTTGTTGAGGTAGGTTGAGATTTCATCCCCAGAAGAGAGGAGAGTGAGAGAGGAGAGAGTCGGCAAGAGAGAGAGGAATATGTTAATGAGGTAGAGGAGAGTACCTGCGAAAGAGAGGAGAGAGTCATAACTCATTGCATGGCTTAAGGTACGTTTAAAGAGTTGCACAGTTGGTATACTGTACACATTCATGAGACCGAAAAGACAGAAAATGTTTGCGTTATTGAGTGAGGTGGGCCGGTCTGGTCCAAAAGACCAGGGCCGTTTTTTTTTTTGTCCCAGTCCGCCCCTGACCACGTTCTTATTTTCTTTCCGTTGCTCATGTTGTTCTGCTATTTTGAATGAGAAATATGATGAAACAGAACAGCATGTTGAACTGATTCAGTGAAGACCAAGTCCAAAGTCCAACGCTCACATGTCTTCTGTCGTAAAGACTGACATAGCTGGAGAACCAACTTCAACAAATATGCTATGATATAGTAATTACATAGTCCAGTTGTCACAACAGTTCATGCTGAAGATATGTTTGTTCGTGCTTGATATTACTGTAGTGAGTAGTAAAGATAATTCTATTACAACCATGTTAAAAAAAAATCTTAATAATAACAGTCAAAAACAATAAACAAAGTGTACTATTAGAAATCAAAAATATACCTCAGAGACAAAAAGGCCACTGAACAGATAAACCATTAAATTGGATAAGAGACTGCAGTCTGCAAGGGGAAGAAAGCACTTGAGTGCAGGAAAAAAGCCATTCTGTTACAATCAATTTCCAGTTCAGGCTGGAGAAGTAAGAACTGCAGCGGCAAATCTAAACCTCCATCACAGAATGTTCCAGAACTGAGGCGCTCAGACTCGGAAAGGACAGGCAAAGCTAGCGGGCAACCAGCATCTTTTGGCAAGCGCTGCCTGGTGTTTCTATGGTACTGCAAATGTAATTATCGATCGTCCATAGTGCAGTTAGAAATCAGAGGACCGTGACAGAGGATGATATTTTTTTGTGGTTAGATCTTTGTATTCAGATTTATATTTCACAACCTTCAGTACTACATAACTTTCAACATAGAATATGGTCATTCATTCAATGTTAAATGTAGGCCTACTACTGGTTAAGCATGCATCAAATATGGCCAATACTGTCTGTTGGAACCTCTGTGTCAATGTGAAAAAGTTCATAGGCTACAGAGTCACTGTGGTTGTGAATGTGTCATGGTTCACACACACACACACACACACACACACACACACGCACACACACACAGAGATATTCAACTTTTGCAATGGGCTGTTTTTCTCCACGCAATGCTGAGGTGAAATGTTCATTTCTGCACCACTGCAGCATTCAGCCCCAGCACTGAATCCTCCACGTCTGCGTGGCGGTCTCTGATCCCTTTAGACTCCTTTCTGCCGTGCCTGAATGGACTAACATGCACCTGGGTGGCCACACACACACACACACACACACACACACACACACACACACACACACTACACATACACCTTTCCACATCACAGGCTCATTCTTTATTTTTTTCTGGCTGGTGCAAAGCCAGCTAGCTCACTTACCCATCTGGCCTCTCAGAGGACCACAAGGCTTTTTCGTCTACTGTTAGTCCCTGTAGTGTATTGAAGCTAGGTAGGTAAGTGCAGTTTAAGTGGAGTATAGCTAATTACAAACTTGGCAGAGAGTGTCATCAGAGGAGAGGTTAGCATTAGCATCGGTTAGTGTGTCGTAAAATCACCCAGGTGGGGGACTACATTGGTGGTTCCACCTAGAATAAAATGAATGTGTTGAAATTAAACAACACAATTCACATACACCAGATAGGGATGACACAGTTTGTGTTGTTTCCAACACATTCATTTTAAGATTGTATATACAGTATAATGTGTGTTGTGTAAATGGCAGATACTGTATTGTATTAATCTCTAAACACTGTTGAATGTTCTTTTTTTGAAAGTTGTTTTGAGCTTTCTGGGTCATTGTGACAAAGACTTACCTGACATTGATTTGGTCAGAACTCTTCCACACCAGCCAGCACATCTGTGCAATAAGATGGTAGATGATACAAGGTTAAATCACTCTGGTCCAATGAAGAATGTCCATTTGATACTGGCTGCTACTATTACTAGTATGTTAATGTTAAAGGAAAACTTCACCGTTTTTTCATATTAAACTACATTATTCCCCTAATTAAGACGAGTTGATACATACCTCTCATGTTTCAATGCGTGCACTCACTGGCTGTAGCTGCTCCCAAACGTATTCTTCTGGTCAGATTAAAACGTAACGCTTGCATTTCTTCGCAAGTTCAAACATGTTCAATCACCATAAACATCTTCTAATGCTGTCAAACACCATCGAATACCATCGAACACCATCGAACACCATCGAACACCATCGAACACCGTGAAAAACTGAAATAAAGTAAATAATACATTCTTACATGAGCATATTGTGTATAAGAGTCCATGAGTGTTCACTCATCTTGCTCACGTATTAAACTATTGACTTCATGAAACATTATCTACCATTACATTACAACACAAACATGAAATACATATCATTACAATTCAACATACCGTGTGAGCCTTCCGACCAGAAATGTAGGAGTTGCTGTAACATTATTTAATCATTTAACTATTCGCTGCTCTCGCACACCTAGCTCTGAATGCAGCGTAACACCAAAAGACTGTGTGACCATCTTGCACCGCTATAAGTTAGGCTGATCACATGACTTAAATGAAACTTAAATGAAACTTAAATGAAATGCAGCTCAACAGTTTGGCCAGTAGGTGTCAGTATTATTGTAACCTTTTTAAACATGAAATGAATAATATTCACATTACATAATAATAACAAAATAACAAATCCATACTTTTAAGGCTTAAAGAAAGAAAATACATGCATGGTTTCAGCGACAGCTACACTGGCTCTGGCGCGCGGCGCAACTTTGATAGCACTTAGCTAGCCCAATGCATTCATTAGGATCCAAACAGAGATGAAGTTAGAAGTGACCAAACACCTCCATGTTTTCCCAATTTTACACGAGTAGGCCTAGTCACACGACCAAGTATGGTGAGACAAAATAAAACGTGGTGCATTTCTAAGCAAGAGGGATAACTATATTGTGTGGCGCAGAAATATCCTCACTCTTGCACTTTCAGTTTCACTTTGGAGTGAGGATATTACTGCGCAGAGTCTAAGTGCTCCCAATATTATTCCGCCACAACTAATTATTACCAACGAATTTCAGGATTGGTAAATAGGACGTAAACTGAAGTATCATAGCGTGTGCTTTCTGCGTGTTGGCCTTGGCGCAAATAACGTTACGTTCGCTGATCTACACTGTACGTACATCTGGCCCTTAGTGCATGTGAACATGTTGTGTGAACATAGTTCCCTCCACATTTATTGGTACCCTTAGTCAAATTTAGTCAAATGAGGCATACAATATAATCTATAAGCAATTCCTCTTAATCTCACAATGGGAGCTATATGACACAGAAGCCCACTTCTGAGGGAGGGGAATGTAATTTTAAGAAAAACAATGCATAATAATGTATGCATAAATATTTGTAACTGCCAATATTGCCACCTCTACATTGAATACATTATAGCTTCTCTTTCCCAATAGAAATAATCTGCAATAATCTTCTGTCACATGCCACAGAGTTGGAGAGAAAGGGATTTGAGGCTATTTTTTACAGCATCTCTTAAGATCATCCATATCACTAGGTCCTCTCTTGGCCATTCTTCTCTTTAGCTCAACTCACTGTTTTTCTTTGGAGTTCCGATCAGGGGATTACTATTTTTGAGTAGAAAAATAGTATAAGCCATTTTGATGATCTGCACATATGCTTTGGTTGACACGCTAGATGATGAATAGTTGAGAAATTACGGTAATAATTCCAGCCTCTACGTTCAACTTTACATTATGGAGAGTGCTATACAGTATATGTTTGATTGGGTGCTTGATGGGTAGAGGTTGACCTGACCCTCTTTCACCACTTGAACCAATAACCAGGGTAAGACCAGGGGTATTTGGTCAGTGTTCAACCAATCTTTCGTCATTTCAAATCAAGTCTGTTGACACTAAGCTGCCTACACACTAACAGCCATTTGCTTCTCGCCGCTTGACACTTCAAAAGTTACAATTATTTTTTGTAACTTTGTAATGAAATGTTTTGTGCTACCAATAGTTATTTTGCCTATAATTGCTGAATTACATTCACATCTCATCAATAGTCTCTAGCAGTCTGAATGGGGCATAGTCCCTGGAGATGTGGGGCATGAAGCCTAGTCATGAAAAACGGCTTAAGCCAGCCTTTCACTTTACAATTTTGCAAGTTTTGGAAAAGATTTTTGAAAGGTTATCTCAGCCCCTCTCACATCTAGAGACAAGTCGTGGAGTTTTAAGTCACAAACTAGTCATGGACTATGATTGCGAAGACTTGCGATAATATCAAACATGTTTGATATTGTCGTAACGGCAAAACTAGAAAAAGACTGACTGACTCCAACTGACTTAAAACCTCTAAGATTGGCACCTTACAATCTAGTTGATGGGAGCGTGCCACGATTCCAGTACAACTCCCATGACTTTGGAAATGTAGACGCCGACTGTGAAAACAGACCAAAATCGTTCAATGTAAGACCGGCTTTAGATTAACAAAAAAACCCAAACTTTTCAGACAAAAAATGGCTGTGATGAACCCTAGTCGAAGCGTTGATTTGGAAGGTACACAACCCTGTTGATTAGGTCAAACCCCTTCCTGTACTGGTAAACACATCGGCCCGATAAAAGAGCATAATGTCCACAAACAAAGCTAAAGCTGCTGTAAGAAGCTAAATTAGAGCGTCAGCATTTGGGTCAGAGCAGGCCTGGATAACCCATTCAGGGCAGGGTTGCTGTGTGTCTCGGCTCGGTTTAAATCGGCTCTAGAATCACGTGGCTCGTTTGGTTCTGGTCAGCATCTGCTCGGCGGCGCGTCATGTCGGGGCTTTTCTCTGCTGCTGCTGGTCACGCGGGCGCGCAGGAGATCTCGCCGCTCGGCGCTACGCTGGCTCGTGTTCAGTGGGGACCGGCACCTGCACAAGCTGCGGCGTATCAGCACTGATAACAGGGCTAAGCACTCCTGTACCGACGCACCACTCCGCTCCGCTCCGCTCCACACCACACCAACGCCGCTTCGTTCCTCTTATCCCCCACACACCGCGTGGGCGGCAGGCAGGCAGGCTCTGTGCATACACCATTAAAACGGAGTGGTTGGCGAGGTAGAGCAAAAAAAAAAAATCTATCTTGCACGGTTGAATTAATCGTTTCCAGATTTTTCCATGGCACGTGGGCGTTGGTATTCATATATTCATAAGGCGTGGCATATGCTCTCTTCCATTAGGCTCTCTGTATTTGCATTAGTTCTGGCGGCGCTGGCATGTTTTTGACAAGTTGAAAGCATTTCCACGATTGAAGCTGGCACACAGAGAGAGAGAGAGAGAGAGAGAGAGAGAGAGAGCGCAATTACAAATCAGTGCATATGTTTACTTGAGTGATAGGGGGAGCTCTGGTAATATGATAAGAAAATCAGCATCAGTTATATAAACTTAAAAAAAAAAAGAATTCCCCTTAGGGTGCATGCCTGAGTGCACAGGCATCAGTCCCCCCTCCCCCCCTTTGTTTATTTTTTTCCTTTTTCTTTCTCTCTCCTCAAGAGTGGGTTAATGTAGAATGTTGGCGCTAACCTTGAGGCGAAATGGTACATCGGCATTTGGAATTATTTTCAACGTCTACCACCTCTCAATGCCAAACTGTTAAAGTGCGCAGGCAAGCAGGCGGGCGGGCGGGCGGGTGTGCAGGAGGGAGGGCAGGCAGGCAGGCAAGCAGGCAGCCTCAGCCCGGCTGAGTCAGAGGCGGGGGAGGGAACGGCACAGGTAGGGGTTGAGGCCAGCCTAATGCTGAGTGGCAGTCGATAATGCCAAGCCATTATATCTGAATCTGCCCTCTGGCTTCCTGCATGGAGAGAGAGAGGAGAGAGGGGGAGAGAGAGGGTGGGAGGAAAGAGAGAGGGGGAGAGAGAGAGGGTGGGAGAGAGAGAGAGAGAGGGGGATGAGAGAGGGAAGGAGAGAGGGTAGGAGAGGGAGAAAAGAAGAAGACAGAGAGAAGATGGGAAAGAGAGAGAGAGAGAGAGAGAGGGAAGGGGGTGGGTGGGAGAACGAAAGGGTGGAAGAGAGATGGGTAGAAATAAAGCAAAAGATAGGGTAGGAAACACAAAAGCTGGAGGGGGGGCTAAATTAAACAGAGAGGTTTAGATGGGGGATGGCAGAATTAAACAGAGAGCCTTAGATGGGGGGGGGGGACAAAGATGGGGAGACCAAAACACATAGCACCCAGGTAGTAAATAATTATGCCCTGTGTTATTCCCCTCACGGAACAGGCGGCTGGATAAATGAAAAGTGACTGAGAACTGAACGCTAAATGGAGCCCCAAATATGCAATAATGTGTACCGTGTCACCTATAGTGAGTCAGCCTCCCTGGTGCCTGGTGCCAGTGCCTGGGCCTGCAGAGGCGCGCTGGTGCGGGAGGCTGACACATCACTGGCTCTCGCCGTTTGTTCAGACGCTCACTGAAGGGGCCAGAGCAGGTCAGTGCAGGTGATGAGACACTGTAATAGACTGTTTGATAAAAGCAGGAGTCTCCTCTATCACTGTGATTACCAGGGGAAATTACTTGGGTGGTGCTGGTGGTTGGGCAGGGGATGAACGATTGTAGGGGTGGGGGTGGGCACCCTGGCAATGGATCAGAGAGATTTGTCTGCACTTCAAAGGTTTGTAACACTACTATATTGTTTTCTTATTAAAGCAGCTGTATGCAAAATATTCTAATCAAGCTAGTGTGAGTCAGATCTGAAAACGAAATTCTCCAATCCACCCACAACCTCCTCCGTCCTCTGCCTGTAGCCAATCAGCAACATTTTTGTGTTTGACTGACATGTTAGTGAGCCAATCGTTGCTTTCATATTCATAAGCCAGTTAAGAAATCTGACTACGAAAAAAAAAAACCTCAACTCTGCCTAAAGTGTTAATAAGATTCCAGAATCACACGTTATCAGCCAAATCAACCAAAACGTTTGAGTTGGTCAGAAAAAGTGTTTACAAGTTGCAACTTGAAAGTGATAAATGTTTGAAACTCTGGAACTCTTTAAGATTTCACAGTTTCCAGATAAAAACATGAATCCTGATTTGTGAAATAATCCATTTTCATTTTGATATAACAAGTAAATTATGACTATGATTATTACTATTATTCTTCTTATTATTATTAAGATTATTGAAATGATTGAAATAATAAATGAAATACTAACAAAATATTCAAGTCCTCTGAAAGAAAATCAACTCGGATATGGTTCTTGTGAAAAAAAAAAACAGGTTGAATTAGGCTAATTGTTCATTAAGACCAATTGTGTTATATTAGGTTGGATAAATCTCTTGCACCACCATCCATTCGCAGGGATGCTTTCATGAATTTAACCACACACAATAGCCTACTTCAGGGTGCTGTAATGTAACTTCCAGGGGTTGGTTTCTGGAAAGGGTCATTGGCTAACTTTCGTCGTAATTTTGACTGCTGCAAGGCTATAGAGGTCGTTTGTGCGTAATTACTTGGCTGGGGAAATCTGTCTCTCTGCTACTTAATAACTAGGCCTAGTCCATTTCTTTTATCGATATCTTATCATAAAATGAAGTGTAAGACAATAGTCTCAGTCTTACAGATAAAACAGACGGTGTTTAGTAACATATTGTGTTTGAGGTAGCTTAACACTAAACAAAGGTCTCAATCGATACAGTCTGATAATAATGGCGTATGACAACGTGTGTTCATGTGGACCGATGTGTCTATGCAGAATATCAAAATGCAACATGGATAAAGGCCAGCGTGCGCCTGGCACGTCACTGAAGTCTGACAGGCGCGAGACAAATGGGCGATAGTCAACGACAGAATGACACAATGAGCGGAAAATTGAACGAGCCAAGGAAATTGAGCGGAAACGAAGCACTGAAGCTGAACAGCTTGCGTCACGACGGTTCCAGCAATCCGGCTTCTTTCCAATGACGAGGGGTATCCTAAACACGGGTATCAACAGGGTAGGCTATACGAGGGGAAGGGGTATACCGAGTAACAAAAGCACAAACATTCACGTCACTAAACATTCCATAATAACACTGGCTATTTTCCGTTAATCTGTCGGCTATAGTGGGCTAATTGAAACCGAGAGAATGGTCAATTAACACTCCCTACATATAACTGTGCAGCGCCCGCGACCCGCTCATTTCTGTGAATGAACAGAGTACGATTTCATTCATGCCTTTTCCAGTCATTCATTACTGCGCTGTAGCCTATCGTCGGAGTTCAGTCAAGACAGAAAAAAAAATCTTATCAATGGAAGACCTGACGTCAGCGGCGCTGCGATGACTTTTGGATCACATGGGCAGACGTGTCCAGATATATAAATATATATTGAAGTTGCTGTCTTCAGAAGAAAAAAAGAAAAACATCGCGAATAACCTACAGTAGACGAAGCACGATCATCCTACCTGTGACATCACACTGCTGTAACTCATAAGTTTTTTCTAGCCGAATAAAAAACAAGTTCTTTCACAAATCGCTTTAAAACGGATAGCATTGTCATCTCATTTCTCAGCCATGGTTGTGCACTAAGAAAGGGGAAACGCAAAGTTACTCCGGTCCTACTTCCTTCCCCCGGATTCAAGGTGAGTAAAAGCATGATTTTTTGCGTGTTACGGTACTTCAGGAATTTACCTCACATCCAGTCGAAAAGCTCTGTAAAATGTGTAGGCTACTTTCCGTGAAATGCAGATATGATGCCTAAATGCATGACTGCATTTTAACAGTTTGTCCATTCACGGAAATGTTACAGTCGGGTGAATTAAATCAACATAGAATGTGTGAATAAGATTTGGGGAAAGTTATGAATGAACGTATTTTGTAGCGTAAAAGGCGAATGTAAAGGAATTCCATAATGTGTAACAGAATCGGAAAGGCTGGATTTTTATGAACAGGTTATGTCTCGGTAGCCTAATTTAACGTCTCTCATTCAACATACGGATGACAAAACGCTATTGCATTTTGTTGGAAAGACTGTTTTTACACTCTGTGCGGTCATTTCTCAAACTCTATGATTTGGCACGAATCACTAAATCGACTTTATGTGGCTATTCCCACGGTTCCCCTCTTCAGTTTTATCACCATCAGAACATTCCAGCGGTAGATTATAGCCCCGCATTTACCTCTTGAACAAGACAAATAGCGTACGCGTGGCTACCTGTGACACTTAAGATATAAGACCTCTCACGAGCGACTCCACATTGGTAAATGGAATATTGATTTTGCAGTCTTTAAATCACAGCGTCTCTCATAGCAAAGCAGGACAAAGCCCTTTTACTCCCACGGGGAACATCTGAAAAACTGCATCGTGGCAAGTGTCTTAACAGCCAGGGACACAATTTAGCACGATTATTATTATCATTATTAATATTATTATTATTATCATTGTTGTTGTTATTATTATCATTGTTCCTCCTTCATTGTTGTGATGTAGTTGATATTGATATGAACAGTATTCAACAATGAGCAACACATGAGAGAATATTCATTTCTGTGTGTGTGTGTGTGTGTGTGTGTGTGTGTGTGTGTTTTCCCTCTGTGCCCCTGCAAGGTGCTTGCCCTGTCCCCTCCGCCTGCTGCCCCAGTCCTCCCTGCTGCGCACTGTCATGACCAGGTGTCAGCGCTCCTCCTGCACCGCACTTCTGCTCTTGGCCCTGCTCAGCGTCGCCCCCCAGCTGCCTGCCAGCGCTGCCAGCCTGCCCAGCAGCAACGGCCCCTCCAGCGGCAGCGCCAGTGGCACCGGTGGCCCTCATGACACCCAGCTCCAGCAGCTGGCACAGGCGGCAGCGGCCATGACTGGGCACGGCGCCATCAGGACGCACCGCAGAGGGGGCGATGAGGATGGTGGCGCGCTGGCCACCTCGGAGCAGAGCCTGCCGCCCTCCCCAGACGTGAGCGCAGCCTGGGCGCTGGCCTCCCTCTTGATGGACTCCATAGACCATCCGAGGAAAGAGGTGGAGGTGGCGGAGGAGGAGGAGGAGGAGGAGGAGAGGGGGGCCGAGAGGGAGCGCGCGGCACACTCAGACGGCGATGACGAGGGCATTAGTCAGGAGGGAGTCGGCAGAGAGCAGCTGGGATATACTGAAGAGCGGATGAAGGAGGAGGAGGAGGAGGAGAGCATGGAGGCGCTGAGAGAGCAGGTCAACATGGCCGCTCGCGAGCTGGCGGATTACAAAGGGCCGTCGGACCAACGTGGCCAGCGGTGGGGGGAGGAGGAGAGAGATCAAAACTCAACTGTGACCCGAAAGGGGAGCCGGCTGAGGGAGAGGGAGGGGGTGGTGGCCGAGGAGGCGGGAGAGGAGGAGGAGGAGGAGGAGGGGGAGGTGAGGAAGGAGGAGGAGGAGGAGAGGGGTTTTGAGAGGCAGGTAGACAACGTGGCCAACGGCCTGTCCAAAACCAGCACAAACAGAGATGCTGGCAAGCTCCAGCGTGAGACTCGAGGCTATTTCCAGAACATTGACCTGGGCCTGCAGGACAACGAGATTCTTCCGCCACTGAAGGGCTACAAGGCGTATAACCAGCAGCTGGCCCAGGCCACCAAGAAGCTCAAGTGGCAGGAGGACAAGACCAAAGAGCCACCGGCGGCGGTGGTGCCCGTCGCGCCCGCCTACGAACGCAACTTCATGGACGACTTTGAGCAGGCGGCGGACGAGGAGGAGGAGTTTGCGGCGCGGGAGAAGGAGGAGGCGCGGGCGCGGGAGGACGAGGAGGCGCGCGCGGAGCAGGAGGAGCTGCTGCGTCAGCAGGAGGAGGCGGAGGCGGCGCGAGACGAGGAGCAGCGGCTGGCCGACATCGCCTCCGACATGCTCCTGGAGTACATGGACCGCAAGCAGCAGACGTCCTACACCAAGCAGCGGCAGAAGGCCAGCATCCTGGGCAACATGGCCGAGGACAAGCGCTCCAACGAGGTGCAGGGCGACGACGACGACGACGACGGAGACATGGACCTCCAGACCATCGACCGGCTGATCGAGATCTCCAGCAAGCTGCACCTGCCCGCCGACGACGTGGTGGAGATCATCAGCGACGTGGAGGAGAAGAAGAGGAGGAAGGACAACCCTGCGGTCAGTGTCCCTCGCTTCCGGCCCCTGGTGGCCCCCTCCAGACCCCAGACTCCGCTCTACAAGTACTCCCCACCCCCCGCCCCCCCAAAAATCTCCAAACCCTCCAAATCCTTCAAGAGCGTCAATCCGTACAAAAAATGGTACAAGCAGAAGGGCAAATCGAAGGTGTTCAAACAGGATTACTGGTTTAAGCCAGCCAAACAATTTATGGCCTATCCTTCTTATCCATATTACCAAAAGCCATATCGAGCCTATTACCCTGTATACTTCCCCCCACCCAAGCCTCGCCTCTATTCAAAGCCAGCGTTTGCATACGATTATAACTTTGAGGACTCACTGGACTATGGCATCAAGCCGCCCAAACGCAGAAACATGAACAAACTCAAGGGGAAAGGGCAGAGCTGGAAAGTGATGCCCATGGGGCCCCCTTCCCCGTACATTTCCAATTACATTATGCCCCATCCGCGGACCTATTACTCTCTCCCCATGCCCAAACCACAGCCGCCGGCCAACAGGAGGCCCGCGCCGTCCTACTACTACCCCCAAGATTACGATACCGCCGATCTGGGGGAGCAGCAGGAGAACGATGAAGAGCTGGAGAACTTTATAGAGAAAATCTACTTTCACCGTCGAATCTTTTAGTGCAATCTGACCACTGAGATAACAAAATAAGAGAGATCAGAGGTTGGTATTAGGGGGAGGGGGATTTGAATTGATTAATTTATTTTTTTGTTAATGTTAATGTTGTTATAGTTATGATGGTTTCAGGTTTCATATTGATTTAGTCAGTATTTTTTAAATAAATCAGGACAGGAGGAGATGTCATTCACACGTTGAAGCCTCTTTTATGAACATTTCATTCTCTCACAGTTTACACGTTCTTTCGGTGAGAGAATGCTTTGCTGTATGCATAACCACATGCAAGGGGGAGAGAGAGTTCACTGTGGTCTGGCTCTCAATCACTTGCACATAATGAAGTCTTTGGCATACTGAATGCAAGAGACTTACGTTTACACATACAGATGTTTTTTGTTCATCATCATAGAAAATGTGATACTACCCAGATGTTCATACCAAAAGTATCACATTTTTTAAAACCATTCTTTTTTTCCCCTTGAACAACATTGAGGGAGTTAGATTATGCCATGTGTCATATTTTCCGGTTGGAATATTGTTCTATGTTACAAATTACAATGTAACACTCATCTGAGTTGTTTTGAGTTTATCTCGTACACTGTACTCTTATGTATTCTTACATTAAAAAAATGAATACGATTCAACAGCCTATACACAATTGTATTGCCTATATGAATATTCTCCATTGATAATCAATGCTTTTATGGAATTGAATTAATGGAACTTTGTACTTTGTTGTACTGCACTGTCATTTACCTTTATGTTCATTATTTATTGCAATTTCATCCCTCATTTATCCACTTCCTTAAGTCATATCTGCTCTCATTTTCCATTGCAAGTTCACATCAAGTCCTGAAATAAATAATGTGTTGCGCCAGATATCTTAATCGTTCATATCTCCTGTCTTTATAGGCCCATTCAAAGAAGTTATGTTTACACTGTCATTTTGCCAACAAGTACAGAAATCTTGTTTCCATGATCAAAAGAAATCTTTGTAAAATACAAAATACAGAGGGGAGAGGAGTGGAACTTTGAGAACAGAGGGAGGTTAGAGTTTGCACGTGTGTCTGTACATGCATCTTTAAAAAAAAAGAATACAAAAAAAAATCAATCAAAGAGAAAATATTTTTCCTTTGAATATATGTGATCAGAAATAATAATTAAAAAAAAATAAAGAAAGAACATTTCTAATGAAGACTTCTAGTGTCTGAAAAAAGTGAACAAGTCCAGTCTTGTGAGAGGAGTTTTGTTGTTGATGTCAACTTCCAGATTGTAAGTTGCACAGTGTCCAATAAACTATTGTGTGCTATGTGTAAATAAAAGCATGATGATGACTAGTTTTGCTATATGACAGAAAAAAAAATAAAATCAATTATTTTATTAAAGGTCAATTTTTAAAATGCCTTCGTGGAGATTGTTGAATGATTAGAATTGCCTCAACACAGTTGACAATGCGCTATGGCTGACAACACAAGTCAGGCTGAAACCACGCTCCATGATTGAATTGAGCGAAAATTCGGTTATAATGAGCAATGGTATTCATAGGTGTCTAATAACTTTTAGCATAAAGATGATCAATATGATGCCACAAATAAGTTTGGACAAATGAGACGGTCGATGTCAAAGATCCCAAGGTGGACCCTGAGGAGCTTGCAATGACAAGAAGCAAAGGTCACATACAAACTTGTGCACAATACAGTAGGTCAGCTTTTTACACAAGTCTCATTTCATACTGTATGATAATGCATCTAAGACCAGAAAACATCTAAAAACAACTCTCTCTCTCTCTCTCCCTCTCTCTCTCTCTCTCTCTCTCTCTCTCTCTCAGTGCTTTGAGCCCTGATCTAAGTGTCTAGAAAGAGCCTCTAAATTCAGTTAACTTTTAACTATGGCCTACCCATATAGCCTACATGGGCCTGTCTGACTGGCCTGATGGCAGGCATGAAGGAAAGCACAGCAGTAGTCTGGAATGATCTGGAAGGCAGAGGAGGAAGAGATAGCAAGAAAGACCAGAGAGACAAAACAAACAAAATGTATAGTATGCAACACACAGTTGAGACGGCGGATCGTTTCACACCAGGTCATTCTAACATTAGAGTCGAGTTTGGAGACCGATGGAGAATCGGGTGGGAGACGGAGAAGGATTTTGGGAGAGGTGCCACGTAAATGCTTACATAAAGAAAGAGAGAGAGAGAGAGAGAGAGCGTAAAGCAGGAGAGCAGAAATAGACCCATTTAAGAGCAGCTTTAGTTATGAAAGCATCACTGATGAAGGGCGGCGTCACCCAACAAATTTCAGAACAAAAACTTTTTCGAGTGGGTCCTGGAGTGGCTGCAGTTTGCATTGCATCGCTGCGGAGCTTCCAGCCCTGGGATTAGTCATTCAGTGGTGATGGTGATATCGTTAGCATATGCACACCCCTCACTCACACACACACACACACACACACACACACACACACACACTCAGCCAAGCCGTCCAACTGCTACAGCACACTCTCACATTGAATGACAGAGGAAGGAGGGGAGGGATGGATGCAGAGGAGAGGAGAGGGAGGGAGAGAGGGAAAGAGGGATAGAGAGAGAAGGGATGAAAGACAGGACGGGAAATAGAGGCATTTGAATTTGAAAGAGTGATAAACTGATAAGAGAAAAATGAGAGAAGTAAAAGAGGAATAAATGGAGAAAGAAAGACAGGAAACCATGATGAGTGAAATGGAGTGATGGAGAGACAGCTGGAAAAGAGTGAGACAGAAAGGAAAGACAGATGTGGGGACAAAGAGAGGAAGAGAAGAGGGAAGAAGGAGAAATGGAGGAGGTGGGGAGAGACAGATGAGAGCGGCTGTGATTAATAAGTCACATGATTGACGGTGAGTCATCCACCTCTATGCGCCACTGCAGAACACACACACACACACACACACACACACACACACACACACACACACAAACTATACAAGCACACACACACACACACATAAGTACGCACAAACACAAACACACACACACACACAAAAGCATACATGTGCACACACACACACACACACACACACACACACACACACATGCACACACACACACACACACACACACACACACACACAAACACATCAATACATTCGCACACAAACAGTTTCACATACACTCGCCAAATACAATGCTCCCCTCTGTGATACACATATCCCAAATGAAAGCATAGGTTCTTGCTGACTGCCATATATCTCACCTGACACATGAGACCTCAAACACTATTTGTCACACATTGGCCCTCATACCAGACGACACACCTTGGGCCAAAACATCCAACTGCGCTATCAAGCGAACAAAGGGAATGTTTTCAATGCCCCGATAGCGAGGAAAGTCTAATAGAAATATCAACAGTTTTGATGTAATCACTGTCTCTTTTGTGAGCTGCTGTAGAGGCAGAGACATATTATGCATTATGTAAAAAGAGTCCCAGCACACCTCAATCAAACAAACAGGTGACTCACTGTGGATGACGATTTTTCAAACTACCAAACGCACATACAACAAGCAGCTGAATAGTGTACGTAGTTCAAAACGTTTATTTATTCATTTCAAACTGACACACTAACACACACACACACACACACGCACGCACGCACGCACGCACGCACGCACACACACACACACACACACACACACACACACACACATACACACACACACACTCACACACACACACACACACACACACACACACACACACACACACATTCTCAATTTACCTCTCTCATTCATACACACACACACACACACACATACACACAAATAAACACAGCGAGAAAGAGAGAGCAAGAGAGATTCACACATACTCATACACACACAAACACACAAAAAGTCCAATTTTGTGAAGACAGACTCAGATGCTCCATATTGAAAGGAGGCAGTTAATTGCCCTGACTCAGATGTGGTTTGGGGAAAGAATACTGATGATGTTCTCACCGCTCCAGTACAAACTTACTCAACAGCCACTGCAGTTCTGACGAGGCACTAGCATTCCTTCATCTATGAGTCTGATTGCATGCATACTTCTGCAACATCTCCATCTTACGGCTTAACAATGACTCTTTTTAAAGTGCCCTTTTTTCAAGCCTCTGAGATGCAAAACTGAAACCGAAACAAAAACCCAGAGAAGTTTAAACTGAATCAGAATATACAGATTTATTTTGGTCACAAACACTCAAGCTTACACATTTAGGTATTTGTGAGATAAGAAATTGAATCAATGTTTATTTGGTGTTGTTTTCTTGATGCTAGGCCTGGGTCAGTTATGCATGAAATTAAAAATAAAAGTCTGACTCCGACAAGACTGACTCAATATTTTCACAGATGGTATGCAGATACATCTGCCGTTGAAGCACAGCTTTGAAAATCCGATTTAATCTGATATCATATCACTAGGTGTTTTCAGGTCTTTTAACACACCCTTCCATGGCAAAACAAATGCTCTCCCTGAAGCCAGTGTTTGACTGAAGACGACTGAGGAGAATTTGAGTTTGACGTCATTGTGAGTGTTTGGGGGGCGGGCAGACGAGAGAGAAAAACACAGGGACATAAAAACAGTCATCCTGTGTCTGGAGCCATCTGACAAAAAAATTAAATAAATAAAAATGGAAAAAAAATAAAACAGTTTGCAGAAAATTGACAAAGATAAGGTCTGAGTTGAGAAAAAGCTTTGGAACTCTGATTCATCTACAAATATAAGCATCTGTTCCAGCCGTGTGAATTTTGATGCTTTCATTCGGAATGAAAAATAAGAGAAATAGTTTGCCATCGTATGCTCCAAGGGTTATCATAAAAAAATATTTACTATGTGTATGCAATGCTGAAAATTGGCATGGATCTTGCAGGGTAGATCAGGTAAAACCTCATTTTTCCACAAATGGTCACTCTTACTTGTTTTAGAAATATATCGATCTCAGGATTACGTAAAGGCTTTCAATCACCAATCAGCAATAGATGATTTACAAGTTCAATAGCTCATACTTAGACGCTGATGAATGAGATAAGTCTGCTGGCGTCATTGTGTAGGCAAAAGGCTGATGACAAACCAAAGGGAATCAAAGTTCTGATGCGTAAACTGACCGTGCATGATGGACTGCTTAGTTCCACAGTGAGGAAGAGGAGTAGGTTGTTATTTGTCTCTGAGCTGACACATTGTGGTTAGGCTACTCCCAAAGGGCTTGTTCCCAACCCAAGCCTCTCCACTCCGACGGCCGGTCGTATTCTCTCTGCCTCGTTTGGTGCAACTTAATTTACTCACTGGTTTCTGCACCCCACGCACAATGACTAACCAATTATGGAGATACCAACAAGACCCTGGGGGCTGGTACTTAGCCACTAACATTCCCTCTGTGCAGTAAATTCACACCACACCACTGATTCACTGTGGACATTCATGTAACTGGTCATGATCCAGGCTCCATTTCTTTTTTTGGCTTCATTTTTCTTTCTCACAAAATGACCACAAAAAGAGATTTAATGACTATTCGCAGGGGACTCGAATCATAGACGGTAGAAGACAAGTGCTCTCACCACAAGGTCATAAGTCAGAACAGCTGATCTTATTGCGATGCGAGGGTTTACATAGGGATAATTTACGTTCAGCACCATGGACAGCGTCAAACGCGTGGTTGATTGTGGTCCATATGCCGACACAAGTGTCATTTCTAGTAACAGAGACAGGTGTTACAGTATTTCTTTGTTCCCTTTCATCTAGTCTGTCTTTAGATGTTTTAAAATTCAGAGAAGGGACTAATTCAAAATTAGGGGTGCAAAATAAATCTGCTGAGTTCATTCCAAAATTCAGCAGATCTTTTCTTAGAATCCAGGGGGATGTCCACCCCCATAATAACCCCTCATAGTTTCAGGGCTTTGAGCACAGACCCTGAGCCTGATAAACAGGCTAGAAGAGAAATTACTTTGTTCATCCCCAAAGGGAAATGATGCTGTGCAATTCTCTATGCAATTGATTGTAAACTGATATAAAGTCTCTGTGCAATTGATTGTAAACTGATATAAAACTGATTGTGAACTGATATGAGGTCTTTGTCTAATTGATTGTAAACTGATATGAAGTCTCTGTGCAACTGATTGTAAACTGATATGAGGTCTCTGTGTAATTTATTGTAAACTGATATGAAGTCTCTGTGCAATGTATTGTACACTGATATGAAGTCTCTGTGCAATTGATTGTAAACTGACCAGGCCTGCCTGTCTTTACCCAGAAACCTGAGAGCTCTCCCGATCTGAGCATTCAGCGGAACAATGGCATGTTAACCACGGCGGCTCACCTTGGGGGTAGCCAGTCCATATTAGGCATGAGGAAGTGAGCTTTACATAAGCTGCAAAAGCCAATGGGCTCTCAGCTTTGTTACTATAGCATTAGCATGTCTCCTCCGGAATTGAGGCGTTCTGATATTCCCTCACTCTCCACCTCAAGCTGGTACGTGTGGTGAGCTTTCTGGCGCATGATGGCTACTCTGCATCACTCAGGTGGGCGCTAGCCGACAGATTCGTGGTGGTTAGTGAGGTACCCCTTCACTGTGAAGCGATTTGTGTGTCTAGAAAAGTGCTATATAATGTTGTGGGGGAGACGGCACACCTCACTGCCTGCTGGTCTCTGCTCTGTTTAGCGGGTTTAGCTCTGTTTGTCCACTAGCCTCCATTACAAACACAGGCCCTTGAAGTGTAGTGAGGGAGTGTGCCTGCATTTCAATACTCAGCAGAAGTCCGCCAATCAAATTGGCTAAGGCTGCAGAAATCACGATACACTGTATACATAACAAAGAGTAGACTAGACTTAGATTCATCTGGCTCTCCCCAGAAACCACAAACACCCCTTAATGTGTTTTAAACGGCCCTCAATTTGGAGCACAGACTCCCTTAATTTGTTCCTAATCTGTGGTAGGCGTGTGTGTAAGAAGCCTTTAATTATCCATGAATCCATGCAGAAAACGACTTAATTTTCCCCAAGACACTGACAAGAAAATAAGTGTGTCTGTTTTACAGCGTAACGCTGCTTTCTTTCACAAGGCAACACAGTCGACTTACTTACATCTGATTGGTCGAGGCATTCCCATACAGCAAGCTATCACTTCAGTTTAAAGCTGGCGTGAATGATTCTGAAAAGCTGCTGAGTTCCGCAGCATCACAACACCTCACTCCTACAGTGGGGAGAATATGTATTTGAACCCATGCTAAAGTTGACTAAAAAGAGAAATAGAAAATCATCTTTTGAAAATTGATCTATATGCCTTATTGAAAAATATGAGTAAAAATCCAACCTTTAAGGACACCAATTTTCTTTGTGAATGAAAAATGTATTCTACTGTAAATGTGTTCTAAATAATCTTAAGGAGAGAATAAGTATTTGACCCCTATGTTAAATTCCCATAGAGGCAGGAAGAAGTTGTATACTGTACGTACGTTTTTATTTTTAAAGGCCAGCTATTTCATGGATCCAGGATACTGTGCATCCCGATAAAGTTCCCTTGGCCTTTGGAATTAAAGTAGCCCCACATCATCACATAACCTTCACCATACCTAGAGATTGGCATGGTGTTTTTTCCAGTTAGCCTATTAGCCTGTTTGATGCTCATTGAGCTCAATACAAATCGAACCAGCTGACGAGGAGGTGGAGAAAGTGCCTGACTAATAAGATCTCGAATAAGATGGAAACATTGCAGAATAAATGTTGTTGACACATCAAACAGTGTACATATCTCTCTTTTGATTTGTATCTTCAAGTTTAGATAGATAGATAGATAGATAGATACTTTATTGATCCCCAAGGGGAAATTCAAGAAATTCAAGTTTAGTTTTGATTGAACACCTGAAAACATCTTTTCTGGATGTGCCTACCCTTGTCCTCAGAAGAAGAAGCCCATCTATCTGCCTGAGGGGCTCCTGGCTGTAGGCTGCAGTGGTACTCTACAGATGAGAGAGAGCAGATTCACACACAGAAAATCCTCCCCAGGGTTTGGAGTCGACCAGGTGATCCCGCGGATGACACCACTTAAAGGTAAAGCTAATTGGTACAGCTAATACAGTACATCTCTGTGCTACTGCTGACCATTATAGTCCTGAGTGCTACTCTAGGGAATCTAGTAGTACACACACGCACACACACACACACACACACACACACACACACACACACACACACACACACACACCAAAGACTTGGAGGTCATGGCCTCTCACTGAGCAGCATGGTGGCGTGCTCCCTTTACCCTGGCCGTGTGCACTGGAACCAGTTGAGGCCAGTTGTGTCCATGTGCTTGACCCGTGGTCGTGCGGAGTGCACAGGCTGGACTGGCTGCTGTGACGAGGTGCTCAGGAGGCTGGAGGCAAGGCAGGAGACGTAGACGTATAAGGGGGAGTGTTTGGGCATGATTACAGGGTTGTGCGTTGCAAGTTCGTGCTTGTGTGTGTGTGTGTGTGTGTGTGTGTGTGTGTGTGTATGTCAGGGAGGGGGGTTATTGGGGGGGTGACTGTGTTGCCATGGCAACCACACGTGTGTGTGTTTTGAGTGTGTGTGTGTGTGTGTGTGTGTGTGTTGACGTGCGTGCATGTGCGTTTGAGTGTGTGTGTATTGGCGTGCGTATGTGTGTGTGTGCGCTTGTGATGGTGGGGAGACATTCCTCTGCAATTTTACCTCGCAAATCTGGCTTCTATCTCTCTCTCTGTCTCTCTCTCTCTCTCTCTCTCTCTCTCTCTCTCTCTCTCTCTCTCTCTCTCTCTCTCTCCGGGGGTAGAATCTGCCCATCTCCTCCCCCTCCTCCTCCGCTGCTGTGGCTGCTGTGGCTGCTGCTGTTGTGGTGGACGGAATGCTCTGGAGGAGGGCATGTGGCATCGACGTCAGCGGCGGGTCCCCTTGAATGCCAATGCGCTCGGCTCGCCATGCCGCCATGCGGTGACGGTGCCCGCGGGGTTGAGTGGCACCATCCTCACGTGAGGCTGAAGACGTCTCCGCGCGCGCTCAGCTGTCTGGACCGCCAGCGCCCCTCCCCCCAACGCACGTCACCGCTTCGGTGGAGACAGACGCTGGAACAGCCACGGTTCCACAGTCCCATGGTTCCTGTGGTTCCACCGCGGGCAGTGGCTGCGAGAGGAAATTACATGAGGTTGGTCGAGTTCAGGAACCAAAAACACACACATACACTTACTCTCAATCTCTCTCTCTCTCTCTCTCTCTCTCTCTCTCTCTCTCTCTCTCTCTCTCTCTCTCTCTCTCTCTCTCTCTCTCTCTCTCACCACACACAGACACACACACACACACACAGACACACACACACACACACACACAACACACACACACACACACACACACACACACACACACACACACACACACACACACACACACACACACACACACACACACACACACACACAGAGACACAGACACACACAGCCAGCTGATTAGCAACAGCATCATTATAATGTGCTTGATTGGTATAATGGGGTGTGTTTAGCTCATCAGGAGTGCTGTTGATGAGCTCAGGTGAGGAGCGGTGTCAGTGCCCCGTGGCCTGTCACACATGCGGAGCAGCTCACATGGAACATGCTCCCTCAGGGCCGAGATGGAGGAGCCCCTGATGGGAGAGCGGAGCGCGTATGATCACACCACTCACCGCATGTCACAACCGAGAGCCTTCATTGTTCAAGGCAGCCAGGGTTACACACAGCTAGGGGCCTGGCTGCCAAGTCCTGGGTTTGGTTCCATCCGTTTGGTGTTCTACTTTAGTGTGCCCTGGACAGTGCATCCTATGTGGAGTGTTCTACTTTAATGTGCAATTTGTTGTCCAGGCGACAATAAGTGTCGACAACAAAAAAATTAACTGCTACCAACAGATGTGGCTGAGCTGTAGGCTTTCGAAGTAAGTGCCCGCGACAAATTGTCAAATAGAATGGCAACTAGTTTATATAACTAAGGCATTTAGTGTGCCACTTCTACCTGAGTACTCCCATTGTTCAGTCGTACAGCATTTGGAGCTGTTGGTCAACCTGTTCCTTATCTCTGAGTAGAGGTCAACGAGGACACCACTCTTCAGTTCAATAAGTAATTCCTGAGTCATCAATAAACTGGGATCATGTCAAATATTTCAAAATCCATTTGAGTGTCCCTTGCCGCTTTAAGTCATTATAAAACACTGTAGAAAAGATGAATTTTGGACATAAGACCTCATTTCCAACTTAGTCGGGATGATATAGGTCGGTGAAGACCATTTTCAGTGAATTTCTGCCCTTCCTTGAGTTGCAGCGTTCATCTCTTGCTAATCTGGTGCCGAGATAACGCAAGTCAACGGTAACATCCAGCCTGCCACTGAAAACACTCCACAGAACACCCGAAACAAATAATTTATAACTTCAGACTATCGATGCACATGCCTGTGTTGATAGAACAATGTTAGAAATAAAACTAACCTTGCATCGCATTGCAATAGCCTACTTTGTTCCCTGTATGGCAGTGGCGGATTGATATTGAGAAACTAGTCCCTCAAAATGTAATAAATCATTGAGTTGCAAGGTTAGTTTTATTTCTAAAATTATTCTATCAACACGGACATGTATATCGATAGTCTGACGTTTTAATTGACTTGTCTCGAGTGTGCGGTGGAGTGAGCAAGACTGTTGTTGATGTCAGACTGATGTTACCGTAGAAATGTGTTAGCTCAAAACCAGCGTTAGCAAAGGGGGACGCTGCAACTGAAGGAAGGGGCTAAACGCGATAAAAACGGTCTCCACCGACCTATATCACCTCGGTAAAGTTGGAAATCAGGTCCTATGTCCAAAATTCCGAACTATTCCTTTAAATTCATTTGCAGCATTTGCAGGTGTTCAGTGCCTCATAGTTACAGGAGGACCTAAAAGACTCAAATTGTTGAATCTGTTTTACCACCTGATCTGCAAGAGCTGCTATGACAACGTGCAGTCACAGCGTTGCTTATATATAGTGGTGGTCATAATTTGCTTCTCAAGAGAAAAGGTTAATTACAGTCCATTGATCACAGAAGCTTATGGCAGATGAAACAAGAACAAATCAAGACAAAAAAGAATTTAAAAAAAGAACTAGAGAAAGGAAGAAAAACACCAAATACGACAATATAAAAAAAAACCCCTCTGGAATGTGGAATGCATTCAAGTCATGTGGGTATGACAAATCTGCCGCAAGAGACAAGAAATGAGAAGAGAGAGAGAGGGAGAGAGAGAGAGATAGACAGAGAGAGAGAGAGGAGAGACAAAATAAAGAAAAAGTGATGGCAACCTATAAAAAAAGAAACCAAACAGACAGAGTGAGTGAGTGAGTGAGTGGATCCAGGCGTGGATATATATGGTGCGGTGGCAAAGGTGAGGAGAGGAATTGACTGTGTCTGAGAGCGTGCGGGGAGGAGAGGACAGGAGAGGCGAGCAAGGAGAGGAGAGGAGAGAAGAGGAGAGCGAGGAGAGGAGAGAAGAGGAGAGGAGATGTGAGGGAGGAGAGGAGAGGAGAGAAGAGGAGAGCGAGGAGAGGAGAGGAGAGGAGAGCGAGGAGAGGCGAGCGAGGAGAGGCGAGCGAGGAGAGGCGAGGCGAGGAGAGGAGAGGAGATGTGAGGGAGGAGAGGAGAGGAGAGGAGAGGAGAGGCGAGGCGAGGAGAGGAGAGCGAGGAGAGGCGAGGCAAGGAGAGCGAGGAGAGGCGAGGCGAGGAGAGGAGAGGAGATGTGAGGGAGGAGAGGAGAGGAGAGGAGAGGAGAGGCGAGGCGAGGAGAGCGAGGGCAAGTGCGGGAGAGGAGAGGAGCGGGAGATAAGGCATGGGAATGACTCACTCTGGCGTAACACTGATCTGCAGCCAGAGAGCAGCACAAACATGTGGACCACCTCCAGGCTCATCCAGCTGCCGGCCCCACTGCAGCAAAACAGACACAGAGACAAAGGAGTGGGCCATGCTCTCACACACACTGG
>NC_084998.1:32836136-32886136 GCF_963854185.1 Sardina pilchardus | reverse complement strand
AGCTGGCATGTTCACAGTAAAGATAATAACATAGATTTATTGATAAAGCCAAGTCAAATGTGCAGGCCAGCTTGTCGTCACAGTTGATTGATCGCCTCTTTATCAGTTAATTCCCCATGACTACAAATACATTATAATTCCATTCGTTTTTAAGACACGCACAGGACTGACTTATTAATGGCTTTATAATATATAAATAAATAAACAGTGAATAATTGAACGGTGTGTGTAAATATGTTCTTGATATGCAAGGCACATGATGTGCAAACGTTCTCCAGTTAAAGGCAGAATTAGTCACAGAAAAATAATAGCTTAGTGTTGTGTATATACAGTATAGGATCCTTTCATGCATTGCATGGGTCTCCCTACTCTGTTCTTTGTTATTTGTCATCCGTCTTGCTCTCCTCCACTCCACATCTCAGTGTTTCTAGAGGAGGACTGTGGCAGTGTGGTGCAGAACGATCCACAGAATGGTCCAGGCGACGCCACAGACTGCATGATGGAACAGTATGAAGACAACACTGCAAAGCTGAGCGTACCGCAACAGCCTACAATATTCAACTTTTCAAAGAGTAATTGCACACCCTAACATTAGTGCTGAGTTCCTAGTCTGTGTGTGTGGGTGGGTATGTGTGTGTGTGTGTGTGTGTGTGTGTGTGTGTGTGTGTGTGTGTGTGTGTGTGTGTGTGTGTGTGTGTGTGGCTGGGCGTGTTTGTTTGTGTGTGGTGCATATAAGTTTCTCTCTCTCTTTCTTTCTTTCTTTCTTTCTGTATGTGTGTGTGTGTGTGTGTGTGTGTGTGTGTGTGTGTGTGTGTGTGTGTGTGTGTGTGTGTGTGTGTGTGTGTGAATGAGTGTGAGAGAAAGAGAGAGAGCGACTGAGTGTGAGAGAGAGAGAGAGAGAGAAAGAAATTCAATTTACGTAACTGTAAACTGCTGGATTTTTTCCGGCATCCAATAATTATCTACATATAACAGACTGCAGAGTGACTCAGGGACTGAGGCCAATGGCAGAAGCCCAATGGCAGGAAAACAGCAGCACTCATATTGGTTGCCCTGTGTTCATCTCCTCCAGAGGAAGTAACGGAGCCCTGCTGGTACTGCATGATGTCTCTGCTGCGCGAGGACCTGAACCTGACTCAACCTCTGGTGAGAACGCGACTGCCGTCGATGGAGACATCCTCTCTGTCCTGTGACACGTGTGCAATTATTTTCATAGGCTAATTGGAATCCTGACTAAAGCAAAGTGACTAACTGATTAGCACAGACGTCATCTTTAAAAGCAACTACTTTTGGAGTAATGAGTAATGCCACAGGCTTTAATGCGTGTTTTAACTGGGCAAATACGTACGTCAACTATAAGCACAGCATCAGGCTGCAAGGCAAACATGATCAGAATTGATCACAAGAGGGCATCCTCACTACTGTGCCCTTAGCTGCAGTTGGCAGGCGATGGCTCCTCGTCGCCCCCTGGTGGCAAAAGTCCGAGCTACCAGACGGACCCCAGGCCCCACTTTGGGATTCCCAACTCGTCGCGCTCCACGCCCTTCCCTCTGTGGGGCAGCAGGGGGCCTCGTGAGTTTAGGAGGGAGGAGGAGGAGGAGGAGGAGGAGGAGGAGGTCTGCATGTGCCCTCACTGTAACCTGACCCTTCCACCGGACACACTGCGCTGGCATGAGGTACGTGGATCTCCACACATACACACACATACAGAGACACACAGAGACACACACACACACACACACACACAGACACAGACACAGACACAGACACAGACACAGACACAGACACAGACACAGATACACACACACACACACACACACACACACACACACACACACACACACACACACACACACACACACACACACACACGTTATGCAAGATTAAGGTGTTCATCGTGCACGTTAATTAGCCATGATGTTGCAGGTACACTTGATGTGTGCATAAGACTGACGGGACCAGCCCTGTCATTTCTCTCTCTGTTTGTCTGTCAGGCAAAATGTTTATTGTTTGAAGGTCTGAAGAACACAACAGCAACAACAAGCGACTGACCTCTGGAGCGCAGACACTACCTATCCTTTGGAAGATCTTTTATCTTGGACAATGATTTTCCAAAGACACTACAGGTGTGCAGACCATGGTTAAGTCTTTGATGTCATATCAACATGCTACACAGACCATGCAATGACAGCTGACATTAGACCTTTGAGTTTGAAACCTCCTTCATCTTATCGAGAGAGACCAAGAATGACACACAATTCCAAGAGACACTTTTGAAAGCTTGGATTTCTGTAAACATTAAAGTAATGTGCAATGTTGTCAAAGCATCAAAATAATCAATCAAATAATCAAATTCACATATTGCTACCTCTTTCCAACTTCGCTGGGATCAGAACAAAGCCCAGATGTTCTCTGATATTCCTGTTTTATTTCTATTTAGTGTCAAGGGTTCAACTCAGTAAAAGGCATCCTCACTCAATTATTTCCACTGTTGAAGAAAAACAGGCTAGTCTTTATAACATAAATCAGATTGATCAAGTGTTTTAAAGATGGGTTTACAATGTGAAAGAAAGCCACTCACTTTCAAAATGTCATCAGAATAATCTATAAATTATTGTATTGTCTCTACCATTAATCATAAGAATATTGTAAAATTAACCCTAAACAACATTTTGTTTGAAAATATATATTAGCCCTACATTTCCAAGAAATATATAATTAGGAAATATATCATTGAATAGCCAAAAAAGCAATAAATTATTTAAAAGTTATTTCAGTTCATGGCATGTTTATTTCTTGACTGTAAACAATGGTGTGTGTGTGTGTGTGTGTGTGTGTGTATGTGTGTGTGTGTGTGTGTGTGTGTGTGTGTGTGTGTGTGTGTGTGTGTGTGTGCGTGTGTGCGTGCGCGCACGCAATTACACGTGAATGTGAATGTGTATGTGTATGTGTATGTGTATGTGTATGTGTATGTGTATGTGTATGTGTGTGTTCCCCCACATACAGAACATACACACTTCTTGAATAGACTATACCCAAACACTAGTGTGTCTGTCAATATCAATCTTTTCAAGTTTTTCCCACATATTTTTTACTCAATATTTACTTAATACATGAGACATATTACACCGCAAAGGACAATTTAGGAAATATATTGCCACCCAGTGGTGAATAAGAAGTATTAGCCTAGTGACTGCTTTTAGCCGACTGTAAACTACCAGCTGGTCAAAATTAAGAATATGATGTGACTAATAACATTACTTACTAATACCATTAAATGTATTTATGACATTCAATTAAGTTGTCACACCAACCCTATACCTGACCGTTATACAGTTCAATGTCAGCAAGCAGCAAAAACAGGATGAATTCAAATAAAATCCCTAACTCTGGGCTATGGGATTGTTTTGTAGGGCTTTTGATGGTGGTTATTACACTCTTGTTAAGTACCTACCACAAAACAAACTGGGTAAAAAAAACATTTTAATCGTTTTTTGAGAGTTTTTTTAGGTGGGGTCAAATTGACCCCAAGGATAACGCACGTCTGTAAGATTTGAGGACAACATGAGGGTTTATAAGAATTTTAGAGTTTGTATATATATTTGTTTATTTTCATTATTGATTTGATATTGTATGCCATTATTTATATTATCACTATTTTGCTTAATTTAGTCTCACACAAACTGTTCATTTTAACTATTACAATGTTGTAATTCATATTCTGTGGCTTAGGACAAAGGCTTAGGACAAAAGCATCTGCCAAATAGAATATCCATAAACACAAAACAATACATTGTAAAAGGAAAAGTCAAGCAACGTGCCAATTTAAAAACAATTCTGATTTTTACATGTAAAACTGCCAGGTAAAGAGAATGTTCACAGATTGAAGACAACCATCATATGTTGGAGCTGGTCGTTGGAGACAACCATCACACGTTGGAGCTGGTCTTCCTCAATGCTAGACAAAAAACGAATTGAATGTAATGCAATGTTAACAGAATCTCATAATATGAGAAAAAGAAATAAGTAAAAGAGTCTTGTACATATTAGAATGCTGTGACACAACAATGACATATTACAGGAGAGTTCTAATCAGTTATCTTCAAAAGAAGCAGTGGGTCGTGCATCACAGAAGATATTTATGAAGTGTCACGACTGTTTTAAAACAGCTATTCACTCATAATCCACCCTAACTCGGGAAATGGATTTATTCAATTTAGGCTGATTCAACAGGAGACCATGTTACTAACTTGGGACTTCCAACCTCATTTAAGAGCGAATAAAGTTTCAATAAAGATATGATCTTTAAACTGGAAGAGGAATTGAACGTGACCTGGCGAGGATGAGCTGCGTGCCGAGCGAGGACGTCACTCTTGAGCAGCGAGAGGCTGGCCCCCAGGAGGAGAGCGGTGAAGCTCCAGAGCCAGACGGCCCCGCCGAGAGCTATGAGCCCACTGCTGACGTCAGTGGTGCGGATGAGTCAGTGGCGCGTCACTGGGCCCTGCTGCCTGACGTGTGCCTGCAGCACGTGCTGCGCTGGCTGGGCGATCAGGAGCGGGCGCGGGCCTCTCTCGTCTGCCGCCGCTGGCATCGCGCCGCGCGCTCCCCGGCCCTCTGGCGCCGCCGCCGCTTCTGCCTGACGGGCCGCGCCAGCAAGAGCCGGCGGCAAGAGCAGGAGGTGGCGGTGGGCTACGCGCGCTCGCTGGGCGCCTTCCTGGAGGAGCTGGAGGTGCTGGTGGTGCTGCCGTACCGGCGCATGGTGACGGTGGCGCGGCGGCTGCAGCTGGCGCTCCGGGCGCTGTTCCTGGAACTGTGCGGCGCGGGCGCTCGCCTGCGCTCCCTCTCCGTCAGGAGCCTGGACCTGCAGCAGGACGTGTGGACCCGGGGCACGCGCGACGCCGTCGTCCACTGCCTGACGCACTTCCTGGGCCACATGGCGGCTCGCCTGCTCCGGCTGAGGCTGTGGGGCTGCCGCGCCTCCCTGCCGCACGGCCTGCGGATCCTGGAGGTGGTGTCCCGGGCGCAGCAGCAGCACCTGGCCTGCACGGGCTGCCCGTCCGGCGGGATGCTCGCGCTGGACCTGGAGGGCTTCTTCTCGGCCGACGCGGCCGTGCACACCCACCAGTCCTTCCCGCGCCTCATCGGCCGCTTCCACCGGCTCGAGCGCCTGACCCTCAGCTACAGCTGTGTGTCCGACGAGCTGCTGGAGGCGCTGGGGTCAAAGGTGAAAGGTCACGGCGTCAGCCTGAAGCTCCTGAGGCTCAAGTGCCACTACGAGGAGCCACACGCTCAGGTGGTGTGCGGGTCCGCCTGGTACGCTCTAGTGCAGAGCTGCCCCGAGCTCTGTGTGGAGGTGGACATCGAGGGGGTCACCAACATAGACAGACTGCGCAGGATCCTGCTCCCTGGCGTCCCGCTCTCCTCCTTCGCCATGTCAGAGTGCAACTTCAGCGAGCAGGACATCAGCCCCAAACCCGTTTTCAGAGACATGCTACCACGCTACTGGAGCCGGCTACAGGTAGGCTTGGAAAATGATGTAAGCCTACAGTACATGTTAGGAAACATGACTAACATTTGATGTCCAGTATATGTTATGACACATGGCTATCACACATGTCTTTTAAAGTTGGAACACCACCTTCGAAGATAAAAAGCTGCTGAATAACCTATTCATTATGCACCAGCAGGCCCAAATGTGCAAAAAGAACAATCGGGTGAAAAACATGTTCATATTTCCATAGTCCTCAATGTGCCCTTCGTTTGAGGATAAGCTTACACATATTTTCATTATACCTCTTATGACACGACACAACAATAGACAATAGATAGACAAACAGCTATGATTTTTCATACTGTCATATTGCCTCTCGCCCACAAACTATTAATTGAGAGTGTACATTTAGCTAAGTGCATTGAATTAATTAATAACAGCTGATGCACTTAACGCTGGTCTAATCCATAGTGTGCATTAGATCCTCTAATGTTAAAAGGCATAATAGTGTTTTAATACATTAATCTAAACAAAAGTAGTAAAGTATTAAGTAAAGTAGTTAAGTATAAAGTATCGATTGATTAGGCTGCCTCTTTAAAAATGTACTAAATGCACTCTTTATACATTCAATGCCATTACCAGCCAAATGGTAAATAACATCATGGCTCTTTGACACCATTATGTTTGAGAGCAGGTCTTGTCTGTGGAAATCGATAACTGGTTTGAGTCCGTGGACAGGGAGCTACTTGATCTACTGATGATGTGCAGCCATTTGCACACCCTGGCGGTCAATGCCTACCTGGACATCAGCTTTGTGGAGCAGGTGCTTGAGTACTGCCAGGAGACCAGATGCCCTCTCAGGAGCTTTGATGTAAGTCAATCAATCAGCTGTGACTTGAATGAGAGAGAGAGAGAGAGAGAGAGAGAGAGAGAGAGAGAGAGAGAGAGAGAGAGGGGGGGGGGGGGGGGGGTAAGAGGAGAAAGAGGAAAGGAAAGAATGCTGTGTCTGCTGCTACAATGAGTCAGCAGTGTTCTTAAGATTCCAGATTTAGAAAAAGTGTTTCTCCCTACTCCATTTTAAATCAATTATTGTAGGCTATTCATTGTACCTCAGACTGAACGGAACAATAGCTACAAAGTCGGCCGATGTAATTCAACCAGTCTGACGGCAGTGAGTTGGTTTTGGTTTTGCACAGGTGAAGGTGTGCTACCTCAGTGCAGGAGACAGCCATGAGGAGAGTGAGGAGGAGAGGCTGGAGGAGCTTATGTCTTTTTACAGCCCCTTCATACACCCAGAGCTGCAGCTCTCTGTTGAACTCTTCCCCATTAAATGACCTCACACGTGGATCCAACAGAGATATGGCTATCAGTGATGATTTCATTATTTTGTTGTTCTTATCACCACCAGGGAGCCTTATTTTACCCAGCCATAGACAGGGATCGCTAAAATGTGCGAACATATACAAGTTGAAATTCTTAAGCAGAATATAGCTTACATCTAACATTATGTTGTTGTACTGTCTAGGCCTAGGTGCACGTGTGAATATGGGAATTTGTTTGCTATTGCTGTATCGGCTACACTACCCTGTGCATTCAAAGTAGGCTTAGGTGTCAACAGTATTTTCATACATAGCCTACTCTGCAGGCCTACCAGTTACAGCATTACACAATATAGGTCAACAGAGGCCTCACCCCTATGGCAGATAGACTACAAAAAAGATATGCATGTTTATAAGTCAACGTTTCTGGCGTTTCAAGATAGATATATATTCCACCCCATAAAACATCTCAAAAACCCTTATTGGGACACACTATCTACAGACATCTACAGTACTAATTTATCTGATAGAAATGAATTTCATCAGCACAGCTGTTCGACATCCTTTGCATCAGACAGTGACCTAGTAGTTCCGCTAAGCGGCGACATCATTGGTTATTGTAATGTTTTAATATTAAGTAGTAGGTGCAATGGTAGAATAACTTATGTAGATAGAGGAAGTTGGCCAATCGCCTATCTAGAAGCTTAGTTCTAACTTCATTATTCATGAGTGTGGGGCCACCACGCCATACAGTGGTCCATCTGTTATTGTGTTGGCTGCAGCCAATTGGCTAATGCACCAGACGGTCTCGAGCTCAGGGTAGTGTCTGTGCATTGGTGAATTAACGATTGACTGTGTTTGCAGAGATTTGGGGACAGAAGGCAACCATGTCGTCGTTGTGGAGACCGTTTTCCATTTCGGAAGGGCCGTGTAAAAATGTAGGTTTCAGGGGTGGATGCTCGCAGCAGCAACAGCATCCATTGACCTCAATTCCATCATCATGTTTGGGTAACGTTAGCGTTAACCATACAGGCGCTGCAGCAGTCTATCGTTCCCAAGACTTCTATCATTCGTGTTCGTCAAAAAGGACATTGGCGGCTGCTGCAGTTGGTGGAAGGAAAGTAACACACCCCGGGAAAGCCATTCTTGCAGGTAAATATGACAAAGCTCAAGTTGTTTTGTGAAATAGAGATCTATTGATTTCACCGGCGGCGTCTGGGATGCTTGTCATACTAGTGAACGGGTACGACCGAAACAGCCATGCAGTTAGCCTGCTAGCTAACTGTGAAGCTGAGACGTCTGTTTTGCCCTTGCCTCCCACAATCTCAGTTGCAGAGTTTGAGAATTTATTTGTTTTAAGTTGGAAATCTACTGACAAGATATACGCCATCTGGCAAAGATAATTTGGTGTATGTAGCTACTTGATAACCTCAAGTTTACTTACACCACCCAACTTAAATGACTGACCTTAATAAACATCGAGCCTCAACTTCGTAACATTACATTACAGCCCCCCGTTGAAGAGAATAGAAGTTAGCGGCTAGCTCAACGTCTTTGGAGTGTGTCCAACACTTTGGAATGTTACTAACTAACCGCTTTTTTTGTAACTCTTGTCAACTAAGGTTGGTTGAGTGATTTCCAGATAATCAGGATACCACTTAAATCTTTCCTAGTTTTGTTGTTATCAGAAAAACAATCGCACGGCTGAGCACATGTAGAGCAGTTTATTTTAGACCCCCCTTGGCAGGATTCCAGCTCTGTTGTTTACAGTAACGTTAGCCTAGTTGTCCATTCATGTGCACAGTAGCCCACACGCATTAACATGAACTGTGCAGTGTTCATGCATGCTATGCCATCTTGTCATCTTCTGTTGCAAGACCATATAAATATACAACGTTATGATAAATAACGCATTTCTATTAAGATTAACATTCTGTTAGTAAGTCAACCTATAATCAGTCCCTCAATTGTTAACTGTTGTCAGGTTTATTGTTCATTCATGGTCTGTAAAGTATACATATCTCTGTGTTTGCCTCATAGGTGGGATTGCAGGCGGGATTGAGATCTGCATCACCTTCCCAACAGAATATGTCAAGACACAACTTCAGTTAGAACACTCAGCCTCTAACCCCAGATACAGGGGCATTGGTGAGGAACTCTTGGGCCGGTTGGTCTTCATTCTGCACGGAGACAGTCCTAGCTATAGAAACAGCAGCACTGATATGTATGGCTGACCATTCATTCACTCAGCATCCTTATGTTTTTGTGCTCACAGGGGACTGTGTGAGGCTGACTGTGCAGGATCATGGCCTTAGAGGTCTGTATCGTGGCCTCAGCTCCCTACTCTACGGATCTATACCTAAATCAGCCGTACGGTAAGAGGCGCTGCTCCTTACTCTGACGCCAAATAATCTTCCTCATGAATGTTCTCATGTCTAAATCAACGCAATCCGCCATGCAGGTTTGGCACGTTTGAGGTGCTCAGTAATCCTATGAGGGATGCCAATGGTCGCCTTGACAACACGCGTAGTCTGTGGTGTGGCTTGGGAGCCGGCATTGCTGAAGCTGTGCTGGTGGTCTGTCCTATGGAGACGCTGAAGGTGGGTCATCAGTCAAATGTAGAGCAGAAGCATGTGTTTAGATGGAAAAATGGTAATAGAAAATGAACCCTTCAACTTCATATTGCTTGTATTATTATGTTCTGTTTTTCTGGTTGGGCCCTACTGAGATATTTATTGATGTTTACACATAAATGCTTCCTGCAGATGAAGTTACACTGCATTTTGTTGTCTTTGTACTTGTATTCCGCACGACAATAAAGTTGAATCTAATCTAATCTAAAATAAAAGTGTACAAAAACTGTAAATGTTTTTGAAGTTACAAGGGCTCCAGTCTTTCCTGCTCACACCTTATGTTCTCCTTATCTCAGGTGAAGTTCATCCACGACCAATGTTCACTTCGTCCGCGGTATCGCGGCTTCTTCCATGGTGTTCGTGAAATCATAAGGGACCAAGGTACCTGAGTGCACCCACATAAGACTGTCTGACAGTATCTCTTCATTTAGCCACTTGAGATTCAGGTCTACTGCTCTGTCTGTCATTTCAATAACAGGATGATCAACTTCACCCTTTGTGAAGGCCTTTGATTCTAATTTTAACATTGGCAAATTACTACGTCTAATTAAACTTACTACTCAAATAAAATTTGTTCAGACTACTTTTCCACTAAGCAGTCATGAAAGGTTCCCTTTGAACTGAATTCAAACGTTTAATATTACATCATATAAAAATAGGTCCTATTGAACTTTGCAGGCATTCGAGGTACTTACCAAGGGCTGACAGCAACAGTACTGAAGCAAGGGAGCAACCAGGCCATCCGCTTTTATGTCATGAACTCCCTACGGAATTGGTACAAAGGTGAGCGGCTTTTCATCATACATACTAAACTTGGCTTGCTTTTTTGACCTCATAGAATGTTTGGAAATATTTCGTTTAGAACAAGTGTGACCCCTGACCTGCGTTTCCTAGGTGACGACCCCAGGCGTGACATGCACCCAGTGGTGACGGCTATGTTTGGTGCCACAGCTGGCGCTGCCAGTGTGTTTGGCAACACGCCCCTCGATGTGGTCAAAACCAGAATGCAGGTAACGTGTGCTGTAATGAGTGTCAAATGTACTCTAGGTGTTGGCAGTGACGGTGACAGTGCAGTATTTCTCACTGCAGTCGTCTGGATTAGTCGGTCATTAATTGGCCACAGGCTGCTAGCGGTCTAAGGATTAAAACAGTGTATAGATCTTTCCTTGTAATTTGGCTGAGGAGGTAGTTTTGGGGAATTACAAAAAAAGAATGAAGCCATTCTGACCGATCAAATTAGTTTCATATAGGAATATAGGAGTATAATAATAAGTACAAAGGAAGGACTGTAGGAGTCAAGGATGAACTTCCTGTAAATCCATTCAGATTTGCCCAGCTTTGTGTTAAACCATGGTTGTGATGAAGTACCTGTGAATGGCTTGAGGGCTTGTTAAATCTTCTGTCTTACATTTCAGGGTCTGGAAGCTCACCGCTACACAAGCACGGTCGACTGTGCATTCCAGATACTGAAGAACGAGGGGCCACAAGCGTAAGCATCTTCTGCCAATCAATAAAAGTCTGACATCATAACATAAAGTAGACATTATGGGTGTGTTTGGCTTATGCTGGTCTTACACCATATGATTAGCAAATTTAGTCGGTGAGCATAAAGTGAACAGGATTGGACTTCTGAGGCCAGTTAAAGTACACTGGTTTGAGAAAGTTAACCTGTGGGCATAACATTGTCAGCAAAGTGTGCTTTCTATCCTTTATCGCACATTTTCTACCCCATACTGATATTGTTTCTGGAGGGAATATTGAATATTCATTCTCTCATCTAACTCTTGTGCTTCCAGGTTCTACAAAGGCACTGTGCCTCGGCTGGGCAGGGTGTGTCTGGACGTGGCCATCGTCTTCGTGATCTACGAGGAGGTGGTCAAGCTGTTGAACAACATGTGGAAGACAGAGTAGGGAGGGAGGAGAGCCCTGGTACTTACTTGAATGGTGGAGCGGTGGACAGCAGATAGAGCGAGGTACTCTGAAAGCAGCTGTCTTAAGAGTGCTCTGATAGGTTTAACTTGGATTCCTCTCCAAAGAGAGCACACCATCTGTGTCTGTGGAGTCCAAACACACTGCTGACAAACAAGCTAGACGTTAATGCACAACTTTGTACCATTCATTCAGAAATACTCTTGATGATGTTCAGCCTTGCACAATGTTTGTTTTTATTTTGTTTTTTCCACTGCTGTAAACTTGTTTCAAGTGTCTTGTTACTCACCATGCTATTACAATAGTTTGGCACAGAATATAAACAATGTAGTGTATGGATACCTTGTACCTAAAAGAAGTATTAGTGAGCAATACAAGAAAATGCTCAGTCTTCAAAACTCTGACCAATTTCTCTTCCTTGGCATGAAGTTTAAGGTAGCTCTTTGGCACTCAAAAACAAGCTAAATCTGTCATTTTGCAGATCAACTATAGCTAAGCAAAGGCTCTTTATCTGTTACATGGTGAACATATGCTGCTTTGATATTTTAGCACAATTTTTTGTTACATATTGACATAACACTGAAGTATTCTTATATCAATTGAGCAAAATGCAAGTTGAAAGATTTCCCTGTATTAAATTATGAACCATGTTTACTGTCTGGCGTGTACTGTCCAGGTTCCCCTTTATAGCACCCAGTCCAGCTGTGTTTTGTACACTGGCAGATTTGCCGTCATATATGCCTCCTTTATTGCGCAATGCTGGTCAGTGGGAGGGTTGGCGTGGCCCGCCATGTTTCACCACCAAGGAGGGGAGCGTTTCTGTTTGTAATGTCTGACGGATTGTCTATGTCTGGTCAAAAAAAAAAAAAAAAGTACAACATGTAGAATTCTGTACACACACACACACACACACACACACACACACACGTCTGTGTTATTTGGTGTTTTATTTGCAAATGATCGCTGAGAAGACACACCTATGAGGGGAAACATGATTCAATGAAATCCACTGGAGATCCTTTCCCCTCATCTGTGCTGTATGGAAAACTACACAATGCTATTTGACAGTATTTCACCATTCTGTACAAACACAGCCGAAAAGAGTGGAAGCATATCTGGGTATTTACATCAGTTGTAGCTCATCAGCTGTAGACAGTAAGCACCTCAGGCAGAGTGTGGAATTGAGACGAGTACTACGGCCTACAGAAGCAGATTAGCTGGAGATTAGACCAGCATCAACTCAATCCCAACTCTCCGTAAGCAGCCCGCCAGCAAGTGTGACGATGAACCAGAACAGACAATAAAAAGGCACAGTGTGGCACCACTGCATGCCCCTCTCCTCTCCTCTCTCCTCTCCTCTCTCCTCTCCTCTCTCTCTCCAGCCTCTCCTCTGGCTGCGTACCCCGTCCTGCGTGAGAATAAAGCAATCTATCTGGGTCAGCCAGTTCATTGTAGGTCACTGGACGATTAGGTGCTGGTTCAGCAGGGTTTCTGTTGATGGAACTCTTCATAGATTGGGGCCAGTGATCTTTTCTTTTCTTTTTTTTTCACTGGATGGTGCAGGGACTGGGGTTTGGTCTGACTACCTCCTCCATCTAGAAACATGACGAGAGAGAGAATGTAAACAAACATGACAGGTGTGCAGGTGGGTGGTAAGCTAAATACATTACTGTTAGCCTTAGGGGGCGGGGTTCCACAAGATAAGTGTTTATTTTAGTCTTAACGGACAGACTGCAATACATGTGTGGAGGAGACCACAGTGAGAAACAGTTTTCCATGTTGACAGATTGAATGGAGAGAGCCTCCAGTAAAGCTGTCATGACATGTCTATCTTTAAAAGGCTTGTAAAAGCTTGATTGACTCCCTAAGGGAAATCAGCTCAATGTGATGCACAGCTCACATAATTACTAAGGCATTAATGTGGGTAAGCAATAGTACAAAATTAGCATATGAGATATATGTAAGGGATAATCAACGACGCGCGTTTCCAGGAAAATAATGCACGTTCGAAGTGGTAATAAGGACCCGACGCCGCAGGCGGAGGGGACTTTACACTTCGATAAGTGCATTATTTTCCTAGAAACGCACGGCGCGGAGTTTATTATCCCGCTTATACCACTGCTACTATCATTTTCGTTTATATTGCCGCTGTCTTAGATACAACATTGCTGTTTTTACCGTTACATTCACATTGGCGAATTAATATTCAAGTGTAATAAGCCCAAAAGAAAGGAACTACTTCATAGCCGTGCGGTATATCGAAAAATAATCGATGTTCCAAATAGCGCATCACAATAGGAAATTTGACCAAGCAGTGGTATAAATGTGAGTGTTTGTGCGAGTGTGTGTGTGTGTGTGTGTGTGTGTGTGTGTGTGTGTACTCACATCCTCAGACACTTGTCTTTTCCTCCACTGGCGACTCTCTGGCCATCAGGACTCCAATCCACAGCAAACACCTGACACAACATTTCAACAAAGAAATGCTTCAGCTTACTTTGTGTGATAAGTTACTGAAACATGTGAGAAACAGAGGCTCCAAAATCTTCACGTTTCTAATATATTTTTGGGCTTTTTGTCTTCATTCGGCTAAGATAGTGAAGAGTGACGGGAAGTAAGAGGGCGAGAAGGATGGGGTATTATTGGGGAATGACCGCAGGTCAGATTCGAACCTGGGTCCCCGTGGGCACTTGGACCCGTACATGGTATAAGCACTATAGCCTGTTGCACCACAGCACCCCCCTAAAGCACCTCATTAGTGAAACTGAAAGATGTGTCTGGACCATAGACTGTATAATATATGTACAGTCTATGGTCTGGACTCCCCACAACAGTTCAGAATGATCAAAACACACAAGGATCCCTCTCTGGTGAACAGATGATTCTTCTCAGACTAAATCTGGAATACGTCACGTCATCATCACGTCTAAACTCCCCTACAACATACAACTAGCAGGATCTTCCAAAGGTTCCATCTTAAAGGGATATTCCGCCCTTTTTGGAAATACGCTCATTTTCCACCTCCCCTCGAGCAAAACAATCGATATTTACCTTGTTCCCGTTCATCCAGCCATTCTGTGAGTCTGGCGATACAACTTTTAGCTTCAGCCTAGCATAGATCATTGAATCGGATTAGACCATTAGCTTCTCGCCTGCTAGCTTCATGTTTAAAAGTGACTAAGATTTCTGGTAATTTTCCCATTTAAAACGTGTCTCCTCTCAAGTTAGAAAGTGCAATAAGACCAACTGAAAATGAAACCTGGCGTTTTTCTAGGCTGATTTGACATGGAACTACACTCTCATCTGGCGTAATAATCAAGGCAACTTGCAAACGTACCATAGGCGCAGTGATATCTTACGCAGCATCTGAAAATAGTCCCCATAGACAACAAGCAGTAGTAGTGCCAGTAGCTGCAAGTTGCCTTGATTATTACGCCAGATGAGAGTGTAGTTCCATGTCAAATCAGCCTAGAAAAACGCCAGGTTTCATTTTCAGTTGGTCTTATTGCACTTTCTAACTTGAGAGGAGACACGTTTTAAATGGGAAAATTACCAGAAGTCTTAGTCACTTTTAAACATGAAGCTAGCAGGCGAGAAGCTAATGGTCTAATCCGATTCAATGATCTATGCTAGGCTGAAGCTAAAAGTTGTATCGCCAGACTCACAGAATGGCTGGATGAACGGGAACAAGGTAAATATCGATTGTTTTGCTCGAGGGAAGGTGGAAAATGAGCGTATTTCCAAAAATGGCGGAATATCCCTTTAAGAATGCTGTTGCATAAAAATGTGCACACTGCTGGAAATGACACTGATTGATGGATAAGACCAGACTGTTGCTAGGACTAACAGGAGGATGGCTACCTTTCCTTTTGAGGCTATTTGCTTTTTGAACTTGAATATGCTCCCAGCAGCGTCCCCCGCCCCGCCCTCTTACACCCCTGTCTGTCCTGTTCTCTCTTTTGTCCTGTCTCATGTCTATATGTCACTAGGCCTGCATGGAGAAATTGCCCCTCGGGGATAAATAACGTTGTTTTTATTGAATGGAATATTCCCAGTGTACTGTACACAAATGCCCCAACTGAAGAGCTTTAACTGGGGAGCTCAGCTGAGGCGCTCACCTCGTCAGCGTGGCCCGGCAGGTCAGCGTTGAGTTTGCCCGTCTTGACGTCCCACACTTTCAGCGTGCTGTCGCTGCTGCCGCTCACCAGCAGACGGCTGTCCGCCGACCACGCCACCTGGTACACGGCCGACACGTGGCCGCGCAGGGACGACAGGTACCTGACAGGAGAGAACAGGAAGTCAGGAACTTAGAAAAATCCCTAAGGGGGGGATCAGACAAGGGGGGATCCCACATCACACAGATACAGGTCATGGCTCTGGAATGAACAGCCTCTCGGCCACGAATGATCACATGACTATGAGTTCAATTCCCATCTGCCACCATTGTGTCCTTGAGCAAGGCACTTAACCCCAAGTAAGTATCTCCCACTAAGGAACCCTGCTGTAGGTGACTGAGCTTCTCTTACTTGCCGGTGCGTCCGTCCCAGATTTTGATGGACTTGTCGAAGGAGGCGCTGGCCAGCAGGCGTGTGTCCGGCGAGAAGAGCACCTCGTTGATGAGCGCCTGGTGACCCGTGAGCCGGGCCACGGGCTTCTTCTCCTCCGCCGGGTTCCACATGAACAGCGTGAAGTCGTCCGAGCCGGACACTAGCCGCTCAGAGCCCTGACCCTTGGGGGGAGATGACAGGCGGTGGACAGTGACCGGTGGTTAATTAGGCCTCTGGCAAACTTAGGCTTCAGGCACATTCGGTCTGGGGAGGGCTTTTTTTGGTCCCTATAACGTATTCAGGAACAACCCCCTTTTTTGCTGATTTGCAGACCGCAGAGTTACAATTTAGGACATAGAATGGATGAATTGAACATTGCACTGTGTTCTCTGATGTTAAAATAGTATATATTCAACTTTGAGTCATAAAAATAAACTCAATTGCAATTTTACAAGCCCAATTAAAACCTGGGTTTTGAAATTATTCATTTGACTAAATGGCGCCCTCCTTGGCATCACAAGCAGGCTTTGTTCTAATTCGCCTATTTTTTAGTGGCTATTTCTAGGTTCAAGATTTTCATATGAAAGAGGGCACAACCATGCCTCATGTTCATGATAACTCTTTGGTTATGAACAACCTCTCCTAATTCATGAAAACCAAGACAAAAATTATTTCCATTCTCTGTCTCCTTTAACATGGTTATGGGTTATGTGGGCAATTGATAAGGACATTACAATGTAACGTTTTACTGATAATATAATGAATTCTGTCAGCAACAAAAAACACATTCTCACCCTGACTTTGTTATACCGTTCCAGGGCCTTCTCTTTGATTTCCTCTACTGTAAAACACATGAATAGACCGTAAAGAAAGGTTAACTACAAAACACACACAGATAACACATGAATATCCAGTAAAGAAAGACACTTATTTGTGTCAGTGCCACTTGGTGTGTCCACATACATGAGCCTTTGAGGTCCTGCGCGTTGATGGTGGCGGTGGCCGGCTCGAAGGCTCCGGTCCTGAGGACGTAGTCGGTGCTGAGTGCCAGGGTGTTCACCCAATGGGCGTGACCCTGGAGGGTACGACACTGGACCCCCTACGAGAGAGAGGGCAGCCAAGGTCAACATGCTAATCAATTATAAACAGCCATTGGGAATATTTATTACAACAACCCATTGCATTTATATGGTGCTTTACAAGGCACCAAATGACTACAGTGAAGGGGGAACCTCACAGGCCACCACCAAGTCACAATGAAGCAAAAAGATACAATCATCCAGACAACAACGACATCATCATCAACAACAACATCAACGACACATTGCATTTCTACAGTGCTTTTCAAGGCACCCAAAGCGCTTTACAGTAAAGGGGGAACCTCTCTAACCACCATCAATGTGGAACACCCACCAAGGACCAATAAACCAAACTGAAGGTCTGAGGGTCCAATTAAATTATGTTATTAAGCCATCAAAAAAGCAGGCTGATATTATATCACCTTAACAATCAATTACATTTCATAAGTACATTAAAGGAGTCATAGAACGCATTTTTTGTCCATTACAAATTGATCTTTGAGCCTAAATAATGTCGTATGTAAATTTGTGGGGCTGAAAACGCCCCAGGAGCACTGCTAGATCGCCTAATACAAGGTCATAAATAAGCCTTGCAATGAAACAGTTTGTTTTTCCCGCCCACTCAGCAAGTTCATGAATATTCAAATGAGATGCGCGCTGATTGGTCTATTGGCCGATATGTCCTGAAAGTTGATTGGCTCAATCCACCGGTCTGAAGCTAGAGCAAAGTGAAACTACGTTTACTGCTGGTAAATAAAGCCAAAGTCTTTGATAAAGCTATCAACAATGGATTTAAATAAGGAATACAGCCGTACATGTATAAACCGAGTCAGAAGAAGGTTCTGACGAAGATGAAGTGCAGCAGATTCCCCAACAGAATGAATGTGTTAGATTGGTAAGTTTTATCAGTACATTTCTTAGTATAGTAACTCTCCAAAGTTAGCTGTAATAACGCTAGCATTACAACGTCTCTGCCATAGACCACATATCTAGATACTAGCATCGTAAGAGCAGTTTAACAAGAATTATTAATCGAAGGTATGCAAATGAGAGGGGCCGAGGGGTGTATCTAAAGGGGGATGGGCGCCTATTACGTGTTATCTGAGCTCTGTTCAGATTGGAGCATTTCAACACGGCTGTTTCTATTTCCCAATTTGCATACGAAAGCAGGCAGGGGACGCGGTAAAGTCTTTGGTGTTGTCCTTTGGACACTGCTCGCAGCCTAAATTCAACAGTAACAAGGTGAATGTGGTTTTGAATTCTAGGACTCCTTTAATGCATTAATGGTTAGATCGATATGCATTATGCACACATTTCCAGCGTATTGCCATTGTACGTGTGTACAAAAAATAACAATGACAAAGGATCCTCTCTTCGGAAAACACATTTATCGTACATACGCAACTTGCTTCAAAAGGTGTCAAATTTCTGCAATGTGTCTCTTGGAAATCAACACCGTATTCATTCTATCTTGTGATGCATAGGAATGTCCTGGTGCAGAGCCCCCACAGACCCACTCACGTCCTGGGCTCTCCAGACTTTGATGGTGCGGTCCTGTGAGGAGGTGTACAGGAGGCCGTCTCCGCCCCACTTCACACAGGTGACCGACTGGGTGTGACCCGTCAGAATCTTCTCACAGCGGCCCAGGACCGTGTCCCAGATCCGCACACTCCCGTCCTTAGAGGAGCTGGCCAGGTGCCGGCACTCTGGGTTCCTGTGGCAAAGAGAATAACGATTAGGACAAACAGCAGAACAGTTCCAGTGTGGATAAAAGATCTGTGAAAATGCTCCTGATAGACTGAACAATAATTAATAACCAAATAGTTTTGCTCACAAACAGCAAGTCATTACAGTATATACACACTCATATACACAAAAAAAATCACAAAAAAATGACATGTCTAATCTATGTTCAGAATGGAGAGTTTGAAACATGTTTAACACTGTTATAGACCTTGGTGACATTCTAAACACCATCTGTAGTATAGCCAAAACTAAAATAAAACGCAACCCTCTAGGGCACATACGGTCATTGAGGAATGACTCAGCCATTCTAAATCCAGAGACTCCTTCTGTTAAAGGCTTACAGAGCACACACATGCCTACTGGGGATGACCAGACGCTTCAGTAAAGCAGATCACTAGCCCCACAGCAGCAGTGGCAGCAGTAGCAGCAGTCGCAGCAGCAGAGGCGTACACAACTCACAGGTGCAGCGGCTCCCAGCAGAGGCAGGTGATCCACTTAGAGTGGCCCGTAAGAGTCTTGCCCAGCTGCTGTCCTGTAACCGGATCCCACAGGAAGATCTGCAGAGGACACAGTGCTATCACTAACACAACACGGCACGGCATAGCACAGACGTTAGAGCCACACACGCCACTGAGCTCATCAAGTTCGTCATCGCAGAACACAGACCTGCTCCAGATCTGCACCTGGATGGTTCTGCAGCCCCAGGTTATCTGTAAGGGCACTGAGGCTCTTCCAGGTGACCCAACTCACAAACATGTCAATGGAGGCAATTTGGGGCGCCTTTATAAACATCTCTATCCATAACTTTTTGAGTTATGTTGCCAACAAACAGACGAATAGACAAACAGACAAACAAACAAACCCCGATGAAAACATAACAAATCATAGATGTGACAAGATTAGCAATTGGGACAGAGTTGCGAGCTGCATGATGTCTTGCTGGCTTTGCAATTAGCTAACTGCATTCGCTCAAATTGCTATCTCGAATAAAAATCTAATAATAATAAACTTTCATTAGACTGGTTGAGCTTATTGCTCTTTCTTGCGTAAACTTACTAGTGCTCTTCAAATTGTTATAATATCCAAACAACTCTTGGATCATTAACCTTGATGTTCTTTGCCAGTGGCTTGTGCGTCATGTTCATTGACTGCTTTAGGAACTGACCCACATAATTCATTTACCTGGCTGTTTTTGCAGCCTGAGGCCAACTTCTTGCCATCCGGAGACCAGGAGATGGCCAGAACCCAGTGCGTGTGGCCTGGAGTGGAGGTGGACAGAGTGGTGGTTAAAAGACAGACACAGCCTGGCAGATGCTAATGGCATTAGCTTAGGCTTACAGTCACCTTTAGCAGTATGGTGTGGAGTCTCCGTGCTCAAATCCCAGAACCTCACAGTGGTGTCACCTGAGCCGCTGGCTAAGTATCTGTTGAAAGACAAAAACTATTTTTAAAAGGACATGAACTTAAAAGTGTGATTTGTTTAAACAGCCTGGCAGAGCAGCCATTGTAAGTCTCGAAATTACTCTGAAGACTATGAGCTTAGTCTCCGCTAGGTCCTTGAAATCATCCTGTTTCACTAAACTCACAGATCCAGGTTCCCAATACGGGTTATTCCGTTTCAAATCAGAAACAGAATCCGGGAAAATGGTTGTCACATCGTCTCAGATGTTTCACAAAGTTAGTCGGCATAAGCAAACAGCTCAGTTGAAACCTCTCATTGAAGTTCCCTTATAGTCCAGAATTAGACATACGCCAATTACAGGACACTGTCTTGCCCAAATTGTTCATCATTACGCACAACTCTAAATGATTATTTAAAACTAATAGGAAGTTTGATTCCAGCCCCGTGGTCCTTTCTGGATCCCACCCCCTACTCTCTCTCCTGTTCACTTCCTGTCATTCTTCACTGTCCTGTCGCATTAAAGGCAAAAAGGCCAAAAGTACTTTTGAAAAAAGGAGACTTTGGTCAGAGCCAGACTTACTTTCCTGTCGGGCTGAATGATACAGAGATGACCGCTTCAGTGTGGCCCTCCAGGGAGCTTGTGCAGCGCGCTACTGCCCGCACCCTGAACACGGCCTGAGGCTGGTACACCACGGGCAGCACCTGCTCCGTCTCCACCCCCAGGCTCTGCACACACGTCCTCAGGGACGACACCACCTCAGCGTCCTTCACAAAGAACAGCAGCGGCACCGGCTCTTCCTGTGTTGGGAACCATGGGAACCACGGGGGGGAAAGGGCCTCTGGGTCAGTGTTTGTCTACATGCGGTCACCTCACTTCTGTAAGCAGGAGATTACTCGTCTTGTTATGCTAATTGATGGTCAATATCTTTGCACCTACTGCAACAACTTTTCCCTTATGCATCCCTAGATATGACTATCTAAACTGTAAATCATGACTACTAGGAAAAGTTTAAGATAAACTTTACATTAACATTTATTCATTTAGTAGACACTTTTATCCATAGTGATTTACAAAATGAGGAATAACATTCAAGCTACATTGCAACGCAGACCTTCAATGCTACAGCCAGAATAGTTAAGGGAGATAGTGGTAGAAGGAGAGGCAGTTAGAAGGAACTATGCAAATGTGAAGGTAAGAAGGAGGGGAGAAGTAAGTACATGTAAGGTTTGTGGGTGTCAGAAGAGGTACTCTCAGAAGAGGTACTCTCGGAAGAGTTGGGTCTTCAAAAACTTCTTGAGGATAGGGAGGGATATCCTTGTTGTGATAGCATTAGTAGGTCGTTCAACTTCCACCAATGGAGAACAAATGTAGTATAGTATGGGCTGTCGTCCCTAATCACCTACAGGATTCCAATCAGATTCCTGGAATCAATAGGATCCTATAGGAGTGGGATCCTATAGGATTCTAGTCAGTCAGCCCAACGACCAGACAGACACTCACCTTCTGCAGGAGGGCATTACAGACCAGCTGCAGTTTGTCCGGGCCGATGTCGAGAGGAACATCGAAAGGTGATCCAAGGGCCTCACCAGCTTCATCCTGAAACTGGATGAGCATACGTTCCACTTCCTCTCCACTCATTATCACTGCGACACATAATAATAATAATAATAATAAATATCATTGACATAATAGATCATACAATAAATGATTAACGTTACGTTAAACTGTAATAAATGCTAACTCAGCAACAGGAGAATGACAGAATGGCAAGAATATACGGTAAAAGCAGGTTTTTGCGAACGACAAATCACATACTCTTAATCTTTTCGGATTCGTAGGCAGAACTCCGTTTTGATCATAGACAGTAAAAGATAGGTTTTAATACATTATAGGATAACGATATATCCTTATGCTAACCTCTGGTGAGCTCTTGCTCACTAACTAGGCTAACTTTATATTTATCTAACAATATATTGTTGTGGACACATGCGGGGAATCAGATGTGTTAATTTAAAAGAACATACCCAGGTAGAGTAGACTACACCCAGGTATTGTAGAAATATACCCCGGTATTTCAGGTATACTGTATACCCCGGTAGATGCTCGAACGCTAGTTGAACGCTAGTTCACACGTGTGTCCATTGACAACATAGACGCAGTGTAATTGCATCATACTTTCGTCATTAACTTGCGACCAGCAATGACTGTTGGATGCCATAGACCGTTGGATGCTGACTGCCATCTTGTGGCAATTATTTGAACAGGACTTCATGCGACCTTGTCATGTTCCCACCATGTAAAAGTTATCAGAAATGCTTCTTAATATTGTGGCACAATATTGCCTATTTAAAAAAATCTGCATGTCTACTCTCCACCTGATGTTGAAATTATCATTTAATTTAATTAATTTCATTGAAATTACTTGATCAAATTGGGTTAGGCTATCACAGCATGAATCAGTTTTGTAAACCTAGACATTCATATGTGCAACCAATTTCAATAAAAGTGTGTCAAAAGGACTGATCCTTTCACATACCAACTAGTCAAATTTGCTATTTCATTTCTCAAAATGTCAGTAGCCTAACACAATTTTGGCTCAAATCTGAGATATAGCATATAACACCCATGTTGTCCATGGTAGCAAGTTTTCCCTTTGGGAAATAATAAAGTTAATCTGTCCATCTATTTATCTAGCTAGCTAGCTCAATAGAATAAGTGTTATAATCTTTCTCCATACTCCACTTCACAGGATCACAACTCTGGAAGAGGTGCTCTTTAGAGGTTGATTTACTCTCTCTCTCTCTCTCTCTCTCTCTCTCTCTCTGTGTGTGTGTGTGTGTGTGTGTGTGTGTGTGTGTGTGTGTGTGTGTGTAATTATTATTGGTTATAATTATTGGTATTCACCTTAATGTAGCCTTACCATGCTATTGTTATTATGATTGAATGACATCATTTATTGCTATTCTATATATTCATTGTTTATTTTTATTGGGTAATTGTTTGAATTGATTGTTTATTGTTTATGTTGTTATTCTTCGTACTGTAGTCTGACCTATTTGAAATTGTTCACACTGTTATATTAAATTATTGTATTGTTTTATGTGTATGTCGCTAAATCGCTAAATAGCATAACCATAATAATTATGACAAATTACCCATATGAATGAAAAGCTCTGTGTGTGTGTGTGTGTGTGTGTGTGTGTGTGTGTGTGTGTGTGTGTGTGTGTGTGTGTGTGTGTGTGTGTGTGTGTGTGTATTTGTACTGTGTGCTCATGCATTTACTGTATCAGGTGTTGTTATATTAATTCTTGGTGCACAAAGAAACAGACATCATCTGAACACTTTTTATTGTTTACTGTTTAATAATGTGATCCATTATCATTATTATCATTTTGGTAGGCATTAAATCATCACATATCCATGCCCCATACAGGGGGGATGCTTTACATCAAATTAATCAACATCAACATACTGGAAAATTTCTCTCTCTCTCTCTCTCTATCTCTTTCTCTCATTCGTAAATTTGTGCATCAATTTGTGTGTCTGTGTATGTGTATGTGTGTTTGTGTGTGTGTGTGTGTGTGTGTGTGTGTGTGTGTGTGTGTGTGTGTGTGTGTGTGTGTGATATGAGTGTGTCAATTTGTATCGTCAATAGGCCTACTCTTATTCCACATGAACATGCACGCAATCACTGACAAATCCACGAACAAAAAGGCATCCAACACAGGTACAATATTCAGGAGAGCACTTATGAGATATGAGAAATGAGATATGAGAAATATGTTTTCTCATTGCAGACACACACACACACACACACACACACACACACACACACACACACACATACACACACACACATGCATACTTTAGCTAATGCATAAACGATCATATCATCTCCATAATTAAACCAAAACAATTAATACCATCTATTCTGGTGCTCTCATTGGCGCAGAGAGAGACAAAACAATAGCAATGACATAATAAAAGAGGAAATAAAAGCCTAAAAGCACAAGAGACTTACGACAGAACTCATCAAAGAACTGATCTTCCACTGACACAATCACACATGGTGAGAAGTACATCATTTGGAGACGCATTGAAGGCGCGCAGAACAAACGGCGGCTAACGGCAGGTGCGCAGCAATGTTCAGCTCGGTCGCAGCCGGCGGTCAAGTGGATCTCTCTCTCTCTGTGGGACCTCTGGGCTGTCTCACTTGTCCAGTCCATTGATGTTCTCCGGCACAAGACCATCCATGACAGCTTGTTTGGATTCCTGAATCTAAAGGGACGCAGCAACAGACCAAACAACGGTGATCGATCAATCATCTTCCCTCTGTTGTGGCTAATGCGGGTGCTGACCAGGTGTTAGATTGCACCAGAGGTATTGATTGACGTACCTGAAAAGTTGGGCTGAGTCCAATGATGCTCTGCATGTTGGTGCTGTAGTAGCCGAGGATATAATGGCCAGAGAGCAGCGGAAGGTCGTCTCCCCTCATACACACCTACATTATGTCAACAAGGCCATTAGATTAGACACATGGGAAACACACGCATGTACATACACACACACGCGCACAGTGGAGGCCTACATACACATATGTGTAATCATACAGCCAGAAAAGCATATTCAATTTAATTGTATTGCCATTCATTTATGTATAGAGTGTAGCCAAAGAAAAACTCTCTTATGCACACACACACACACACACATACTGTACACACACACACGCACTGACTGTGACAGACTGTTCCATCACTCCGTCCATACGTCCCAGGGTGTATGTGTGTATGACAGATTTTTCCGTACCTTCACAAGATCATTAATGGGAACCTCATAATCTTTTGCCCAGGAAAAGGCCACATAGTCATGGGGGCTCTTGAAGTCAGCCTGCAAAAGGAAGAATAAATGATGGCAACATACTCATGTTTGAGAGAGAACTACACTGTTCATTGGTCCAGCCATAACTGAAGACAGCATTATCTGTAATGTTACTCCTTTGTTCTTATGAACAGATGTTACATTTATCTTTATGCATTACATCTGTGCAATGGCAAGAAGGCAGGGATCACACTGCGGAGTGGCAAGTAGCAGGTTTCCTATTGTTCTCTATGGTCCGGCAGCGGAACCGTGGTAGCACTAGCGTAATGCTAGCGTTGAACAATCTGAGCATTGAACTTGATTCATCTCTCAAAACGCGACGCAAACATATTCAATTGTCAGTTTAGGCAAACCGTCTGTGTTACTTTGTGCAACGAAATAGAACTTATTATTGTCTTATCATGGTATTATGGTCACTTTGTTATTCCCAGTTTGAATGGTATACAAGTCTAAGACTAGGCTCAAACCATACTTTGGAAAAAGGACATTTTCATTAAAGTTCTCTTTTAGTTTAGGACTATCAATGCAGGTTCTTGTGGTGCTGTTGTCGTGACCTTGCTGGTGACAAGCTGACCTTGTAGAGGCCGACCCAGTCGTAGGCGGAGGCGGGGAAGGCCTCCTGGATGGTGTAGGAGGCCAGAACATCCTCGTCAGCGCTCCACACGCCCTCCGCCTCCAAGGCCACCAGAGGCTTCTCAAACCTCTTACGCAGCTGAGCGAGAGAGGGAGAGAGGGAGAGAAGGAGGAGGAGAGGGAGAGAGAAAACAGGGGGGGGAGAAAGAGAGTGAGGGACAGGATGGGGGTCAGTGGTTTGGTAGGTGTAGCCGGTTGAAAGAGCGACAGACACGAAAAGGGACATGGAGAAAGATGTATGGAAGGAAAATACACAGCTGCATTTAAACAGTGCTGCAGTCACGCCCCACTAATTACTACAGCACTGCATCCCTTTGGCAATGGCAACTGCCATTAAACCGTATTGAACAGGTAAATGAAACATGGCATCTGTAATGGTTTAATGGTTGCTATCAAGTGCTTCCTTCCTCTTCCCTGGTCCTCACCTCCAAGGTGAAGATGCCGATGACGGGCTTGTGGTCACTGATGCCGTACTCCATGTTACAGGTGTAGACATCCTGCGCCACCTTCAGGGGGTACTCCTCGTCATCGTCCACTAGCGACGACGTGGAGCCCTCATCATCGTCCATCTTGGGTCGGATTCGCCACAGGATGCGGTCAGTCCAGGCCGGCTTCCTCTTCTTGCCACTAGCCAATCGGAGAGAGAGAAGGACTGGTGTTAGAGTTATATATCCTTCACTGGCCAATCAGAGAGAGGAATACTGGAAGACTGAGAGTTAGTCCTCAGCTGTTGGTTCTGTGAGCTCAAAAGCCAGAGACATGGGTTCAGGAACCTTCTTATAAATGTTTTTTATATATATTTTTTATTTCATCCTTTTTATACACAGTTCGGTCATTTAACAATGAACTTTTAGCCATAACCAAAAGATTCCCCCTGATCTATACCATAGCATGTAGCCAATGTTGAATTTTAAGTTTAACCATCTGAAAATCTGAACTGCTACTCTGTGACGTCTATACATAATATCATCTGCTATCTTAATCCAACAGCAAATGTGACACTTTCTAAACACAACATGCGTTATTCACCCAAACATGTCAGTGGTGTTAGTAAGTGCCCATATGCAGAAGCTGTGTGCAAACAACAAAGGGGGAGATTGGTGACGGCACAATACACTCAACCTTAAAATGTTGGAGCATTTACATAACATGCCACCATCCTACAACACACACACACACACACACACACACACATATTGTACATGAGCAGTGATACATGTGAGCAGTGCAAGCTCCTCACGCACGCACTCAGCTGTCAGGTAGAGAATTGGGTGTTTTATGGAATCGCAAGGAATTTTTCAGCAGGCTGTCCCATATCTACCATATCTTCTCAATGAAATTGATCGTTGTTTTCTCTGAAGAGGTGATTATTGTAATATTTCATAGTGCCGATTATTAGGCTGCTCGCACCAGTGTGTCGAAGTGCAAAACTTGCCAAACAAAATGGCAAAACAGCTGTGTTCAAGAATTCTGCCATATGGCAATGTATATACTGTATGTACAGAAACATTTTCCTCTTTCCGCTTGGCTCTACTCCAAACCTTTTTCTTTGGACCTCCACCCCTTCTTCTCGCCCTCACACGAGCCCTGCCCTGCCCTGCCCTGCCCTGCCCTGCCCTGCCCTGCCCTGCCCTGCCCTGCCCTGCCCTGCCCTGCCCTGCCCTGCCCTGGCCTGCCCTGCCCTGGCCTGCCCTGCCTCCCCTACGGGCCGTGTGGCGAGGACACCCACCTCTTGGGGGCCGTCTCCCTGCGCCAGCCGCCCAGGCACACACAGAGCAGGAACCACGTTAGCGTGGTGAGCAGGAGCGCCAGGCCGGTGCTGCAGCGCTGCAGAGGCCTGGGCCTGTACATGGTGAGCGGCAGGAGCAGCGCACTCTCCCTGACAGACACACACACACACAGGCTATGAAAGGGGATGACACACATGGGACACTTCTCGAGCTATTTTGCTGGCCAATGATACTGACCGGTGTTATGTTTACACATTCCCAATACACACAAAAAAGTCCTATATACATCCAAAAATGGTTCTATTGCATGCCTCATATATGGCAACCCTAAATGGTTCTTTAAATAATTTTAAACGATTCATCAAAATGGTTCTTTAAACTTGTATAGTTTTTATAAGAGTGTGGGAAACACATTTTTTATCTGGAAAATGTGAACCAGCAGGGAAATTGTCCTGATCATCCAATCAGAAATTCGAACCTGTCAGGCTATCGCCCGGCAACACTGCTCATAAAGTTGGCCCCTGTATCATCGCCATCATCTTGCGCTACAGGATCAGTAGAAACACAACTCTCTCTAACAACCTGGTGAGTGTCCCCATGGTAACCTCTTACTGTAAGGAGAAAACACAAGCTCTTCACATTTTTTGAAGACCACTATTCGGTTGTGAAGTTGTTATACAGTAACGTAGAGTAGCCTACGAGAAAATTGTCATTCTACTACTCACTCACTGCCTAAACCTAATAAAATGGGCATTACCATTGATTACATCATCTGGCTGCACAGCTACACTTAACCAGGCTGGCTCTGCTAGTAAACTTTTTTGGACGACAGACCTGTTGGGCCCGGAAATGGCACTGTGATGACGGACAACATTTGAATAGGTTTCGCTACATAATCCACCTTGGTGCCTATATATCACCATTTGAATTGTCCCAGTGGGAAGTGGGACCACAAACGGTAGAAGTCCACAACTGCATACTGCTTGTTTCAACAAATAGCTTCAGGAAAAAGAGACCTGCGAAACTCCTCAAGTGATAGACTTTTATCTACAAATTGATACAATCAAAAAATATTTTGGTCCCCTTTTCTATCTCTCCTTTCCTCTCTCTCTCTCTCTCCCTCTCTCACTCCCTCTCTCTCTCTCTCTCACACACACACACACACACACACACACACAGGGAGGATGGAGAACATGCATGGGGAAGCATGAGTGACGTGGTGATGAGCAGGACAGACATGCTGTGACATGGACATGCATTAGAGATCAAAACCTTACGTAAAGCCAAACCATGTCTTCTGAATGCTGTGGATCCAAGAGAAGGAAGAAAAGGGGAACATGTGAATCTCTATGTTTCTAACTTTTCACAGTGTCAAACAGGTCATATCTGGTGACTTTCCGCTTGTTATTTAGCAAATCTAACCTCAAAGAAGAAAACAAATAATGATAATAACAATACATTAAAAATAATTATTGATTCCAGACTTGATGCAAGGGGATATAGACTGTACCTGGAATCATAGGTATCAGAGTTTCTGTCAAACTTGTAGGTGGGTTTGAACTGTAAAGGCCCCTCCTCAAATTGCTGCAACAGAGGTTCCTTCTTCTTCATCATAGTAAGCTGTCATGGCAACAACCAAGAGAGACAGACTGAGGCAAAGGACATACAAGGACTACATACTATGCTACTATACTACTTATTATGCACATAACTATACTCTTGCTATATACTGTAGAACCAAAAATGGTTATTTTGCACGCTTCATATGGCAGCACTAAAAGGTTCATTAAACCATTTTGAAGGGTTCATCAAAGGAACTCTTAAGGGTTCTTTAACGCCTGCATGGTTCTACACTAGCATCCCAAGGACACTTTTTAAAGAGTGTAGCCTACTATTACTACTACTACCATCAAACATATCTGCTGCAAATAAAAAGAAGAACAACAACAGTCATAATAACAATAATAGTAACTAGAAAATGTAATTTCGAGGAAATAACCAGTGCATGAAAATGCAAAACATGAAATGTGAAACAAATGTTTATTTAGAAACAGGTGTGGGCAGAGGAAACAGTTGGTAGGAGTCATAGTTGATGACAACTGCCAATCAATTCCAACAGCCAATAAAAATTGCAGGATTCCAACAGCCAATCAGATTGCAGTATTCTCACAGCCAATCGGATTGCAGTATTCTCACAGCCAATCAGATTGTAGGATTCCAACAGCCAATCAAATTGCATTGTAATAATAATAATAATAATAATTTTCATGCGCTGTAATAATAATAATAATAAGAAGAAGAAGAAGAAGAAGAAGAAGAAGAAGGAGAAGGAGAATAACAATGACATCATCATCGTCATCTTCATCCATATATTTTGTTGTAGTTGCTACTGTCTGAAGTTAGTGTCCCGTGGTGATGTGCTCATGTGTGCTGGGCAGCAGGTGGTACCTGATCTTTCGTCCACAGCAGGTTGAAGCGGCCGCCCTCGATGGATGAGCGCAGGAAGTGCATCCCGTGGTCAGCGATACGGAAGTTCAGATCACCAAACCAGAAGACCGCTCTAAAGGACACAGGCACAAGAGCCATATAAGTGCATGTGTCTCTCTGTGTGTGTGTGTGTGTGTGTGTGTGTGTGTGGGTGTGTGTGTGTATGCCCAAAGAGAAGGGGTGAGTATCTGTAATTGAGTGAGACAGAGTAAGAGAATGAACAAGAAAGACAGTGTAAAACAAATTCAGAAAAATTCTGACTGTAGAACTGAAGAACCCATGAGGGTTGTCTCACTTGTGGTCAAGGATGTTCGGTGTGTTGTCGACATCGAAGTCCTGGGAGTCGAGGATGTACTCAAACTCGTCAACCCGCTGCAGTGCATAGTTCATGTGCGCAGCCAGGTGGCAGTTGAGGAAGCAGAGCATGTGTCCGTAGAACGAGAAACGGATGGACACTCCGCCCTTATTGCCCTACAGGGGCAATTATTACAGGGGGTTGTTGTAGTTTTACTGCTGAGAATTTTCAATTTTATTTTTTTTATCAGTTACATTTAATACTAAAAAGATGATACATATTTAAAGTCCTTAGTGGAGCAAATGACAGTTTTCAGCGTACAACCGCATATCTGCATTTTTTAAGAATACATAATTCATCAAAAACATATTTTGCCCATAAATACAAACAAAACACAAACATACAAACAATCTGACATCTCCTGCCTTACCCAGTAGCCATAGATGCCTGTGCGTGTATAAGTAGTCTGGACATTCCTGATGAAAGGAACGTGGGCTTGTTTGGCAAACAGGAGCACCAGAAGGCCTTGCATTCTTATTGAAGTAACCTGCATAGAAAACGGCTTAAGGAGGTTAATTTAACACCATTTGGTATAGTAGTCCAACTATCTACTTGTTCTCAAATACAGGTGATGATAATTAGAAGTTAACACATTTGGCAAGTCAAGTTCATTCATAGAGCACTTTTTGGAAGTGTAGTCTAGTTGCTGTAGGGAGTGGATATTGAGATATCAGTATATTTTGCTTGTTTCATGCAAAGTGACTCCCGCAGGGGAACAGAACACAGAGAGGAAAGGGGAGTAATAGTGGTGAAGTGTTGACCTACTTATGTGTAAGAAATAACAGGGCTCCTTCAAACCCAGGCTGAATAGTGGAAATATGCAGAGGATTGAGGGCAAAGACAGAAGATCAAAGAACGATCCTGACAGAATTACACGAGAGTGTTAGTGTGTGTGTGTGTGTGTGTGTGTGTGTGTGTGTGTGTGTGTGTGTGTGTGTGCATGTGTGTGTGTGTGTGTGTGTGTGTGTGTGTGTGTGTGTGTGTGTGTGCGTTTTCCCCACACAAAGAGGCCAGTGTTTGTGACTCGTGCACCAGCAATGCTCTCTTGCAAGCTCACTACGGGACTTAATGAGGACCCTGCTCAAGTGTCCTATTGTTCCAGTGAACCTACAACATCACGTGTGTGTGTGTGTGTGTGTGTGTGTGTGTGTGTGTGTGTGTGTGTGTGTGTGTGTGTGTGTGTGTGTGTGTGTGTGTGTGTGTGTGTGTGTGTGTGTGTGTGTGTGCTTTCCTGAGATACTTTCATACTTTCAGTGTGACTCCTTGGATTGAGGCCATGTTGTGCACATACCTTTACATAGCCTGTGTGTGTGTTTGCGTGTGTGTGTGTGTGTGTGTGTGTGTGTGTGTGTGTGTGTGTGTGTGTGTGTGTGTGTGTGTGTGTGTGTGCGTGTGTGTGTGTGTGTACCTTAACATAGCCTTTGGGTGCCAGTGTGTCCATGAGGAGGTGACTCCAGGAGTCCTCTGCGATGAGGTCTGATATGTACCTGACTGGTGTGGCACTGACCTCCTGCAGACTACACACACACACACACACACACACACACACACACACACACACATGTGCACGCACACACATAAATACATACAAACACACACACACACACACACACACACAAACACACATGCAGACACACACGCACACACACACACACACACACACACATATTAATCACAACACCTACATTTGCAGCATGTCTGTACTCTGCCCATTGCCATACATGGTGGCATCAGCCCAAAGCATTTCTTACCCAATCACGTAGAGGTCAGCAGCGGCCGGCGCGTCCAGCCGCAGCAGAGAGGTGACATCACGAGGGGGTTCCGCTGTCGCCACGTTCCACGTGACCATGTGGAGTCTGAGGGAGAGGACAGAAGGACACGCAGGTTGGCACACACTGGCCACTGGGAGGAATGGAGCAGCCAGTAAACAAACAAACAAACAAACAGGCAGATAAGTAAACAACGTGACTTTCTAATCATTGGAGACAACAATGCCATGTGGATAGCTTGATATCAAGACCAAGCTTTACCAACTTCCACGGTAATACATGCCGGACTTGGGCAAGCCTGATCGCAAGAGACTATGGAATTGAGAAGGAGCGAGATATTGACAGACACAAAGATTCCAGACACGGAGATGAAAGTTAATAATTCCGCAGAAATAAAAGTCTGAATCGAAAAGCTGCATTTGTGAATGAGAGAATGAGAGCCAGGCTTCTCTCTTTCTCCCTCTCTATAGCTTTGTTTCTTTCTCTCTCCGTATCTTTCTAACTTTCTATCTTTCTTTCCCTCTCTCTCTGTCTTTATCTCTCCCCTCTCTCTCCTTCCCCCCTCTGTATATCCCTCTCTCTCTCACTCTCACTCTCTCTCTCTCTCTATCTCCCCCCCCTCTCTCTGATGTCCACCTGAAGAGGTCTTTGCTGGTCCAGCGTCCGCACAGGCTGAAGGCCTCGTCCAGTGTGCGGGACACCTCCTCGTTGGTCTCCTCGTCCGAGCTCAGGTCCTCCACGCAGGTGAGCAGCTGCGAGAGCCGCTGGCGCAGCATCAGCCGGCCGGTGGTGGACTGGGACGTGTTGCTGGACGAGCTGTCCGAGCGCGCGCGCGGGAGCTCCAGACCCTCCGCCATGACCTTGACCTGTGACCTCAGAGGCGTGCGCGCCGCGGACCCACCGGCTTAGACGAGCGAGAGGTTGCAGCTGTTCGTAAGGTGTCTATCGCCCACCGTGACCAGAGAGCGCCTCACAATACACGGGAGCGACAAGTTGCGACAATACAGCACAATACAGCAGTACGCTGAAAATAAAGAAGAGTTCATCAAATGGTTCTAGTCACTTTGGTGATCAACAGCAGTTTCCTGTTTTTCTTCTTTGAATGACTTTAAAATGTCCTCTGTCCGTTTCTTCAAGTACGTTTCCTCTTCACAATCTTCTGATCTGCTTCATCTTAAACACCTCCAGTCCATGCCAAGTCGTGTATCTCGGATGGGATTATATTTCAAATTGGCTCAAACCGCAGTGGAAGTTGGCTGTCTGATGAAAAAGGTTTCAGTCAATGTGTCGTTCCAGGAAAAATTCCACTGCATTCCACTCAAAACTCAGACCAAACAGTGAGACGAATGTCCTAAAATAAGAAAGACCTACAGTAGAGATCATTTATGAATCGAATCATCTCCTGCCGCGTGTAACCTCTCGCTCTCTCACACACACACACACACACACACAAGTACACTGTCTCTCCCCTCTCTCTCCCGAGATAGATGGAATGAAAGAGTCCGAGCCGAGCTGCAGGTTTTGGGGGCAGAACTCACGGATTAGGGCCGTAATCTGGAGCAGCAGAGAGCCACGTGGGGGCAGGTGCCAGTGTAAGGAATACCCCCAGAGCACATGGACGGAGGCCTGAGGCTCAAATCACACTGTGCATTGTTATGGGGGGGTTGAGAAATTCTTCAAGATGTCGTCATAAGCCGTTTATGGTCTAAAAATATTGGGTTTAACAATGCAAGTGCCTCTACTAAGTGCCTTTCCCATCCATAGAGAACAAAGGCTTTGGTGGTGTGGGTGCTGGTGTGTTGGGGGGGGGGGGGGGGGGGGTTCACAGTTAAAGGCACACAGATATGTAATATTGTGCTCACCCAACCATTATGCTAAATAGTCTTTTGAAGAAAAAAAGAGCTTCTTTGTGACAGGGTTGTTCCTTGAAATTTTCTATTTCAGAACACTGCTGAATAGCTTTTTAGAACCCCTTTCATGTTTTATCTGATTTTAGATTTTACCTGACAGCAACTTCGAAGACTATATTTTACATTTGGGGAAATATACAATGATAATATCTGTGGAAAAGTTTTTTTTCCTTTCATAGTTTTTCATCTATGTGAATGTAAGGACTTAGAAGGCGTTTTCTTTAAAAGGATTTTGTTCTTTAACTTTTTCTTGAGTTCTGAAAAGAAGTCAGCATTAAAAGGCCACGTGTATAACTTTGCAAGCTGTTCTTCTAAGCCAAGCATGTTCTAAACAAATATGGCCCTAAGGGTGAATATTTAGACAACCACGGTTGAATAACAACACTTAGATACCGTACATTTCAACATAGCAGCAGTAACAGAGTTAGATTAGTACGCAATTGAACAATTGAAACATTCAAGTCACATAATCCTATCAGCAACAAGGATTTTATTTTGTCGCTGGTTTTGCACCAACAGCCATGCTGGTCTACTCCAACCATAACTATCGGCCATGTTTTTAATTAATAGTTTAGCTTCCCTCTCTCTCAGTCAATGAAATTTCACTTCCTCGTTTCATGTCTGGGATCATTAGCAATTGCTAGGTTGCTGTACAGGCTGCCTATATATGGGGTGGTGTGCGTGTGTGTGTGTGTGTGTGTGTGTGTGTGTTTGGGGGGGGGGGGGGGTGCTTATTTCTCTTTTGTCTGGGGCACTGTAGGATGACACAAGGCCGTGCCTGGTGTTAATTAGACTGCGACTAAGTGTAGATTTTACATAACAAAAAGGAAGCACACAGAGCCATGCGATGCAGTTTAGACTTTATACATTCTTTAAAAGCGCAGTACGTATATTTGCCAAAATATTATAGAAGCTGGACTGGACTATGAACTTATAATGGTGCTATGATTGGATGATAAACTAGTATTGTCTGATCCCAACATTAATTTGACGTTTCACAGAGACTTTGTTTCCCTGTTTAAGACCCTTTTATGATATTGCTTATGTCGGGGCCTACAAAATAGGCCATAAAATGGCCATCAAATGCATAAGAAACACCCAACATGTATAGCAGGCATAAGGACAACAGCAAACTATCTCATTGTCCAGATGGATTTCCATTTTCTACAACAAAAGCCACTAATTGCACCTTTAAAACCTGAGGATGAGTCTCCTAGATGTTCATGGGCGACGACTCTCAGTATTTAAATAATATAAACACTAAAACCAAAGGAAAACATCTGCTCTATTTCGTTGATACGTTGTTTTATTCACTTTTTGTTATCCATATAAAACACATTACATTTCTTTGGGCATAAAATTAATACGAGCTAATTGTATGAGTATTCCACAAACATTGGAAGTTCACAGAACCCTGAAGTTAACAGAAACTGAACAGAAAAGAAAAAAGGAGGATTGTGCTTTCACATGTTCATCAATGGTTTTCCCAATTAAATATTTCAGTGACTGACATTTTCAAATAAAGTCTGCACTGCCCTGCACTCTCCCTGCGTTCTTGGGATGCTATACAGAAGCATGCAGGCTTTAAAGGAGCACTTTTTCATCTTAAACTACTTAACTAGGAACATTCCTCTCCCCCTCCCACTCTCACTTTCAATGAAAGGACTTTTTAGAGGTGAAGATATTACTGCGCCGAGTCAAAGTCCTCCCAAGTGCTATTCCGCCATACATTATAGGTCACCCTTTTAACCGCTTAGAAAAGTGTCACGTTTTATTTTGTGCCACCATACTTGGTCGTGTAACAACTCGTGTAACTGTTTTCAAATACGGAAAACGTGGAGATGTTAAGTCGCTTCTAACTTCATCTCTGTATGGATCCTAATGAATGAACTGGGCTAAGCTAGTGCTAGCAAAGTGGTACCACACGCCAGGAAGATTGAGTGCACGCATTGAGACGCTAGAGTGTCAACTTGTCATAGTTAAGTGAATGACATGGTTTAATATGAAGAAAAAACTATGGAGTGTTCCTTTAAAGAACCCTTAGGGGTTCCTTAGAATGAGAATAAGAAATCAGAATAAGAGTTCCCTGTAACCAGACACCTAGAGCAAACAGGTTCATGGACACAGTGACAGTGGGGTGTAAAAGGAAACAGGTGTGTGCAGATGTGTACAGGTGCAATGCTGTGCTGTAATACCTGCATGATTGTTTGGCACCAGCTTGTCTTACACTCATGGTAGCACCTGAAACACAAAAAAGCAAGACTTCAGTTCTTCCTCAGGTTCTCTCTGTATGAGTCGCTCATTCTCTACAGCACCTGACGCATAAACCAACAACATGGCTGCCGTGAATGTACCTTATTAGCCCACTCATTAACCGCCGCACAGCCATTACAACAGGGTTACAACCACGTGCTCTTCAACATTACAAAAGCCTCGGCTACCTCAGCTGAACTTGAGGAGGGCCTTTGGTCCCACGGGAAAATGCAATGGCTAATACTCTATGTGGCTCAAAGGACATCTTTGAGAAGCCTTTGGGCGGGTTGAAGGACAGCCTTTACTGAGTCTTTTCTGTTGTGAAATGTGTTTCACTGTGTGTGTGTGTGTGTGTGTGTGTGTGTGTGTGTGTGTGTGTGTGTGTGTGTGTGTGTGTGTGTCAGGTTCCCAGCCATCACTCAAAACCTTTCCTGAAAGACTTTAAAATGCAGGTAAAAGCTAATAATATGACTTACTGTAAGCGATTAGATAAAATGTGTTCTCTCTCCGACCATTCTATGAAGGAAGCGATCACATTCAGTGACATGATGTATGCTATCCCCTATCTATGTCCTTGGTATGACAAAATGCCATTTCATTACTTCTTCAAAACTTTCAATGAATGTCCTGATTCTTCCAGGTTTTCCATAATTGGTTAACAACATGGCTAATGTATTCATCAAAGTTAATGAAAAGTGACATTAAAAGTCTATAAAAGAAATAGATAACACATATACATGTATCTACATATCATCCAATGGCAATCGCACACACAAACACACACACACACACACACACACACACACACACACACACACACACACACACACACACACACACACAGGCAACTCACTCAAATCATAGTATTACGTAAGCCATGCATACATAATATGAAATAATCCACTTCATGAGCTGGCAGACAAAGTGTAGAGTAAAAAGCTTTTCCTCATATGCTTCCTCAAAGCTTTTCCACATATGTCTAGTGTCAAATATACACACAAACATACGGCCATATTTGTGTGCACTCTCTCATGAACTCAATCAGAGAGAGAGAGAGAGAGAGAGAGAGAGAGAGAGAGAGGGAGAGAGAGAGGGAGAGAGAGAGAGAGAGAGAGAGAGTTTGCACAAATGGGCTCAACTTATTGTTTTCTCATGTGTGAAATGTATGGCTCAGGGAACAAATTGAAATCCCGTGGGAGAGATAAAAAATATTGAAAATGATGGGTGGGCTTTCACAGATCCCCCATGTTATGTCAATAATATTCATCCCGTTTCAAATATTTTCTGGACATTTTGCTAATTTTGCTTCCTTTACAAAGGTTGTACAGTTCTCTATTATGCAACTCCCTGGTGTTGCCCTGTGTCCATGGTAAGAGCCCCCCTCTAACCCCCCATATAATCCCAAACATCACTTCAGGCATCCAAAGACTGCATGAGGCAACACAGCCTGAGATGCACGTCATTGTCCAAATGTTTTCAAATCATTCTTGTCATTCTTTTTCTCCTGTCATTCCAATGTTTGATCAATTCATGTTCTTTCCTTAAATGGTAAGCACATGCAGTGTTTACATGTTCTGAATAAGATACTGTTTTATAGCATTTGTTTACATGTCAAGAAAGATTTCTGACACCATTCAGTCACTGGTGGCGTCTCATCTATAACTTGTGCCTGAATTTGAGGTAAATACACATTTACACAAAGTCACGTTATCAGTGTAAACACTGTAACAAAAAGTTTTAAACCAGTAACAGCACTTGTAATAGCCTATACCTACAATAAACTCTTGATTGCATATTTTGATTACCATGCAAGTTTTACAGTATCAGCGTACTTGACTAACGCAAACAAATCGACAGGCAATACCTGAAATCGTCGGAATTGTGTTTGTTATGGTGTCCAATTGTCAGTACTCCGTGATGGCTTGACAGTGTATTGCAACTATTCCCTGTCGAGTTCACACCCCTTCTCTCATCTGTTGCCTTGCCTCTTTGCCGATCTGCCAATAGCACGGGTGCCTTTGGCCTTAAAGCACCAGCAGGCGACGCGACGGCTCAAGTCCTCGGCCTATAAACAATCGCGATGTTTAAACGAAGATTAAAAGAGTTGTGAATGAGACGACTGTTGTAGATTTACTTTTCACTCTGTTGCCACAATGCATTCTTTGTTTCATTAGCCTAATATTTTTTAAAGATATTGATGATGTCACTGTCCAAATTGCGTTTGCATTTGAACTCACCATGCAAAGTCATGAGGCATTGCAACAATGTCACATGTCTATTAAAATGCCACCTCATAATTCTGTATGTTACGGTTCATACAGCTAAAACCTAAAGAAATGGGTAAGTTATAATATGGACATTGTTAAACATAAGCCCACAATCCGGGAATCAGTGAAATTAAGAAGCAGGAAAACCGAGACTAATCCTATTCCTCTCAACAACCCATATCAAATTAGCACAGCAATGCAATGTGTGAGAAAAGCTATAGGCTACATATCTTAGCTTTTAACCATCATGAGACATAGAATCTTGTTAGATAATGCTAACTTCTGCGCAGACACCCAAACACACAGAAGGGGACAAAAGCGTCTGCCAAATAGTAATAACCATAGCCATAATAAAGAATAATTACAGGCATACAGATATTTAATTACATGTGTGTGTCAAAATCCTATATATCATGGTGGCAACAGCATTATGTAAGAAGACCACACCACACCGCATCCCATTTCCCTACTCAAATGAACAACCTGTGTCATGGTGCAGGTGCAACTCTCACTGAATTGGCCCCGTCCCACTGCCGCCCTGTTTATTCCCCACACAGGCCCCGTAAGGCGGCTTTAATGTTAATCTGCACTCTTGTGGGCAAATCCGTCTTAGGCTGCCAGGGGTTTTTACTGCAGGGAGGGCCGCTCGGACCCCCCTCTCCTCCTCCTCCTCCTCCTCCTCCTTCCATCTGTGACCTACGGGCCCCTCGCTTGATTGGATGAGATATTTTGGCTCAGTGAGGAAGAGAGAGATTGAGAGAGAAAGAGGAGGGGTGGGGGGTGAGAACCGAGAGAGATAGAGAGAAAGAAACAAATTGGAGAGAGAGCATAGGGTGGGTGGAAGGGATGAGATAGTCATAATAAAGATATGGATAGAGAGATGAGAGAGATGAATAGTGATATGAGGGAGATTGGGGGAGGAGAGAGGAGAGAGAGAGAGAGAGAGAGAGAGAGAGAGAAAGAGAGAGAGAGAGAAACGTCTTAGAGGAGAAGCCCCTCATTCACAAATGAGATTCACAGCTTTTCAATTCAATTCAGACTTTTTTTTATGGTGGTTAACTTTGCGAGAGAGAGAGAGAGAGAGAGAGAGAGCGAGAGAGAGAGCGAATAGGAAGCGCGAGTTGGGTGGCGATAGCAGAGGTCATCAGAGTGAGTGCTGCTAGCTGACTGAGGCGCAGCACAGGACAGAAGTAGGAGTGCGTCCTGTCCTCCCTCCCGCTCTGAGAGGAGTGAGCCCTCCATGCCACAATCCCGCACTCAAACAGGACAGTAGATCAAGCAGGACCAATTCAACCCAACTTTATTTCCACCTCCTGCAAAAGGACCGTTTCAAAATGGAATTGTATGAATGATACACATACTGTATGAATGAATGTTGTTATATTTCGATAAACATATGTCCTTCATTTCTTTTATTCAGTCACTCAAACATTATTGGGGTAAGTGTTTTAAGTGTAAGTGTAAGGCTATGCTTTTGATTGTAACCCCTTGTCAGTCAACAGCGATAGTAGGCTAAATAACTGTGACTGTTTTGTCATTACCTACAGTATAGTGAAGTTAGTTTCACTTTGCCTTTGTTCAATTAGCTGAGGAAAGAGTGCAGATGCACGTAGGCTACTGGGCCGGTCACACACACACAGGATTTAGTAAAGCAAGGAATGGAAGTCTTGCGTGCCAGCAGATTCCTACAGTACACTGATGCTGATGTCTGATGCTAAATGGGATGACAGATGTCACTCTCACTGTTTAAACGATGTTATGGCCAGAACACATCCATGACTGATGAAGAAACATAAACACAACCCTTTTGAACAATGCGCTTGGCCTCTGATCACAAAATCATGCCGTTAAACGAGTGAATGTGGACTAGACACACGTTAAACCTTGCGTCTCTGACCAGGCATTTCAGGTAGATAAAATAGAGCCCCTGAATTGCTACTCACAGGCAATGGCTTTTACTCAATTATACCTTTCCAGTTGCTTTTGTTACACTGGATTAGTTGTCAAAAGCAGAATTTTGTCTCTGCTTGTAGAACACTATGTTTCTTGAAATGTATTTTAAAAGCTATGATGCTGTTAGAATACTATCAATTTAAATGTCACCTACATGTCATATTTTTTGTGTACAACTAGCAGCAGGCCTACTTTGTGGAAAAGAGGGAAATAAATACAGGTAGGCATCACCACACTGTTATTTTTTATTTCTTTTTCACATCTCCAATGCAGCTTTGTTGGAAGATTAGATGACAAAAGGCACAAATTCACAGTAAAAGAAACAAAACAGATGACAGGAAAAAAGAGAGGGAGGGCAAGAGAAAGTGAGACAGACAGAGAGAAAGAGAGAGAGAGACAAGGAGAGAAGGAGAGTGGATGAGATGACTTTTAAAAACCATTTCTTTTTTTTCCAAAATGACCAAATTTGTAACTGGTATTATGGATTCATATTTCTACCAGCAGTTATAATGAAATCTATCAATGCTACATCAATGTGAGTGTCTCTTGAAATCGCCCAGTCCCATCCACTTAACTGAATGAACTTTTTTGGACCCTTGCTTCAAAGGACACAAGAGAAGTTCACCTGATTGTTCGCTATTGGTACATTTCTCCTTAAAAGAGTCTTACTCATGTGCGTGTTGAAAACATGTTTGTTTTTTTCCAGGGGTAAAGGGCAGAAATTATTCACAGTGTGAGATAAACATAGTGTAAGATCAGGGACTTACATATAGATACAACATTCAGAACAAAAATATACTTAGAGATCATCCTGCCAAAAAGGGGAGGGACCATGGCATGAAAGAGACATACTGTATCAGGAAGAGGCTCAGTCAACATCATTGTTCTCTACGTGTAATCACACCAAAGGAATATCACCTGTTTGTTTACATAACAAAATGTGACAAATCAATCAGACCAAAACAAAAACACATTTTAATTCCCTTTGGTGCCGATGGCTCATCCTTCACACTCTGGTTTCTGGTGCGTTCGATCTCGACAGTGAAAATGTGCCGTTATCATTCACACAGCTGGTCTTCCCTTCCACTCCTGGGCTGAGAACACACACACACACACACACACACACACACACACTCTCTCTCTCTCTCTCACACACACACACACACACACTGAGCTATATCTGTTCTCCAATGTCAACGTTTGAGCACCAGCCCTCAGCTCCGCCAGTGTAGTCAGACGCGGTAACGACACAGCAGCCCTGAATCCCAGACACACGAGGGCCACTACAGAGGGACAGAAGGGGCAGGAATGGATGTGCTGTTGTTTGGCAGGACAGTCTGGCCTATATATATATATGTTCATCTACACGTATTTATATAATATATACAATTAAATACATACACTTTTATATTTAGTTTCTTCGTTTTCAGGGATGACATAAAGTTGTGAATATTGCTAATGGATTTGTTTGTTTGTTTGTTTTTTTCCCCGTACAGTCTCCCAGAGAATGTGAGCAGCTGCTGGGGTGAGATCTGGAGCCGATGATGCAGCGCTATCAAAGATGTAGACGAACCGAAAAAAAAAAAAACACACACACACACACACACCCTGAAACTGAACACCCACTGCAGAGAGACAAACAGACCAAGTGCTACTGGAAAACACGCACACTCTCTCACTCGCTCGCCCGAACGTCAGTGGGTCTCTCACAGCACTGACCCTTGCTCTTGCTCCCCCCCGCGCGGCACGTCTCTGTAGCTCTGATCTGACCGTAGTCGTGGGTGAGTCAGCCACTCTCTGGGTCTCTGGCTGCGTGGTCAGCTCTCCACTCTCAACGTGACAGTCTGGACATGGAGTGGAGTGCTGATAGAGGGACGGATGGATGAGAGGAGGAAGTTATTGCTCTCTGGATAAATGACGTCTTATCCCTCGCTCCAATGCGATGCGATGCGATGCCATGCGTCATGGCAGACGAGGTCAAAGGAGAAAGCCACCACCTAATATGAAGTTTCGAGTTTCTATTCACAAAAAGCCACAACAAAACGGACCACGCCTGAACCTTAGACAAATATCGATTTCGATAAGTAACGGAGGAACAGCAAGAATAGAATACAAAAACAGAAATTCTGGGGTTTCCGTGGTTGCCTGACAAATCCATCCTACAGGCTGAGGGAGACCTGTAACATACCTCTCTGGGTGACGTTTGACTTCAAGATTTCGGACCTGTGTTTAGTTATGTTTTGTCTGTTCATTTCCTTTAGGTCTTACCTAACCAACTGTCTCTGGCTAACAGTCCTCCTCTAAAAAACAAATTGTCTACAGACCAAAACAAAAGCCCACCAACCTAGTGTGTCCCATGCACTTGAATGGTGTCTTAGAGGCTGCATCCATCTCTTACACTATCCCGTAACAGTAACTGGAGCAAACATGGGGCCGAGGCAGACAGGGAACGATAAGAGAACCCAGAACACAGCTTTCATTGGACTAGTTCTGGCTCAGTTCTGAACTTGCACCATGGACCGGGCCCCTCCACAGCCAGGCTCTGCTCTGGAGGACGCCGTGTAGGAGAAGAACTGGCCAGGCATCAGTTTGTGCCAATAAGACCAAACAAGTTGGGTGTGGGGGGTTAGCTACAGTATGATGAAACACAGACTCCAAAAAACACAAAAAAACACGCTCACGGGTTAAAACGACTCACCACCTACATTAAGACCATACTTGCAACCCAGTGAAATAGAAGTACAAGAGGGTATGTTCATATAGTACAGTTAACATACTTATTCTTTGCCTTTATAGTGCACACAAACACCCACACTCTTGTCATAGCAACCATGTGATTCTTCCAGTTGAAGTAAGAACCACATTGTCAGCCTGGGAACAACAACATTGGACAAAGGTTTAGAGGCCAGGCAACGCACAGGAAACAAGCATCTTTGTTTACTAGAAAGAGAGGAAGGCGATAACAACAGAAATAAAATAAAACGTAACTGTGAGAAAACGGTGTAATCTGCCGGCACAATAAAAGGAAATATTACTACAATTCGGAACAAAATGATAAAATAAAACGCAGAGATTAAAACATAACACTGAGAAGATTCAGCTTGGTCCAAAAGAACATACACAGACAAACTTTTAAATCTTGTTTTTTTAAAAACCCTGTTTGTACAGCTCTCGTGATATTCATTATCTGATATATACTTTATGTACACACAACATGTTTTGTTCTTTTTAAAAAGAAATGACGTCTTCATATCTCTAATATGTATGTGTTTTTCAAATGTTTGACATCTTAAAATACCTATAGGGTTGCTACAGATGGCTTAGCTGTAACAACTAATTACTGCAGGATGCGGAGACACTGAGGCAGTTCCACACTTTGAAACGTTACTTCTATCTTTTTTAAAAATTTGTTTCTCATTTTTGATCAGAAGTGCTCCGTTTTAGAACCGAGGAGGGGTGACAGGAGGGAATTGTTGACCTGTGGGAGGCCCACGCCGAGAGGAGGAGGGGTCGGAGGTTGAAGGTCAAAGGTAGGGGGTCGGGGGCTTGGACCAAGTTGACATGATGTTGGTGTTTCACCGTGACCACTGAGGAGAGTGATGCCGCTGGTGTTCATAAGATACGGGTCTGATCTGCAGAGGACACACACACACACACACACACACACACACACACACACACACACACACACACACACACACACACACACACACACACACACACACACACACACACACACACAAACACGCACGCACGCATGCACAAAGAGAGAGAGAGAGACAGGAGAGGAGTTCAGGCAGTGAAGCACTACTACAAAAATACAATGTATATGTACTTATGCATTTAGACTTTTAAATGTTCAATAAAAGTAAAAGAGTCTACAGACTACATGATGATTTGTCATCATGATCATTAAGACAAGTGTATCTGCTGTTCTAGATATTAAGTATGTACACATTTCTTATACACATACTGTAGAATGCACAGAAAGCCGAACATGAGCGTAGCATGGAGGCTACATCGGGTTCACACACTGAAGCACTACAGGTATAGTGCAAAAATAGCTTTACAAGACGGGTCTCGTTTTTTTCTAACGTACGCAGCACTATCACATCTGGTATAGCCAGTCCCATTGATTATAGTGGAAGCTGATTGTTACAGCAGACGGAACGCTTCAGTTCCATGCTCAGTGTAGCCTCCCTGTAAGTGTATAGAAAGTCAGACGCGGGCACAAGGTGAATTAAACATAAGGTCCCACTGAGATCGGAATACTATTATGTCTTATATAAATGGAACTGAGGGGCATGGACTGGTGATCTGGCCATCTCAACAAAGTGCTCAATGCTGAGGAGGAAATGATCACACGGGGCCCTGGAGGTGGGCCAGCGAGTGAGGCGGCTAGAGGAGAGCTTCTCACAAGGATTAATGTTGCATTATTGATCGCCCCTCCAGTCACCTATAAATAAGCTGCGCTTTAGAGAGAGGAGACGAGAGGAGAGGAGAGGAGAGGAGAGGAGGACCACACCTCATAATCATCACCTCCACAAGGGCAGCAAGGGCACTGTGGAGCCAGGCTCTAAAAAGCACTTTTGCAAAGCAGACAAATGCATTGCCAACCACAATGTCATGAGGTATAGCACTGTTAGTAGCAATGATACAATACTACAGTAGTAATAATTATAGTAATACCAATAGTCATAAGAATCATCACAGTACTATTGTCATTGAAATAGTCACATGTTGAGTGGTAATGATAATTATAACGATAGTCCATAACATTTTTGTTTTGTACAACTTTTTTGTATGACTTTTTTTTTTTTTAATCTGAGCTTCTTGGAAATGCATTTCTGAAGTAGAACATAGTTCTAGCACCACGTGAGTGAGAAAAGCACTAGAGCTGAGCCTGGCCGCCTGTAAAACCTTGAGTCTGCTGTGGCACCAAGCAGAGCAGCTGGGAAAAGACAGTGGCCAGTTACCATCATTGTCAGCAGCAGCAGCATTGCAAGGTCCTGCATCAGTCCTCAAGAGCGACCATTCCTTTCACTGGATCTTTCACTCGCATCTGGGAGAAAGAGAGAGAGAGAAGACAGAGATAGAGAGAGAGAAAGAGAATAGAGACAGAGAGTGGGGGGGTAATAAAGACAAAGAGGAAGATAAGATCACATTCATTATCGTTGTAACTTCCTGTAGAATGTCCAGGAACAGAAAGTCAAAGTTAACCTCATTCTCTTTTCTTCGTCGCGTGCGTTAATTAACACAAATCACAGACAGACGAAGGACTGTGAATACATTCTCAAAGGGTCACAGGGTGTCAAAAGGTCAACACTGTGATACCTCAGTGAATTTCACAAGAACTGTAGTGACAGTGAAATGCAATTTTAATATTGCACAGCAGGGGGCATATGACTGGTCAGCTCAAATGCAAGTAACGGGTGAAATAAACTAGTTTAGGGCAAGAATGGAAGACGTTCTGCTTTCAGAGCTCCAAGTCTTCTGTTTTGTCCTTTTCTAGGTGCTGTTGCATTTGGATCTATTAGAGGCTCGGTTCCAATCCGAGATCGATTGCATTTTATTTGGACTGGCTGGTTCTGTGCCAGAGACCCACTCAGCACCGTGATGAGGCGCTTTACTGCGGCTGGCTCACCTGGGGCCCCGGCTATTTCCACCTCCATTTCAGCAAATGAAATGACTAACGAGGCAACTGTTACTTGGCTTTACTTACAGTTTTTCTCCGTCGCTTTTCGCGTGCATTTCTCAAATCACTATTAACGTTTGCACACTGGTAAGTTTGTACAGAGTGTACCACTGTGGATTACCTGCAAAAACATGTAACTTGCACAACATACTTAGCTCATGTCTCGAAGAGTTAAGATATACGTATGTGTCTATATGGATTACAAGCTATAGCTGCTGCTCATGTCTCGAAGAGTTGAGATATGCATATGTGTCTATATGGATTACAAACTATAGCTGCTGATGCTTCTGTTCATATCTTCAATATACTGCTTTACCTCGCTAAAACCTACTTCTATAAAAAAAAAAAAAGGCTTTTTATGCCGACAGGGCGGTGAAGAGAGTGACAGGAAGTGAGTGGGATGGGATCAGGAAGTGACCCGGGTCACACTCGAACGCGTGTCCCCGTGGGCATGAACATAGTAAGGGCGCCGTAGCCAGTTGCGCCACCACCACGCCCACCACCTGGTTGACTCGTTACCCCGCTCACCTCGTCCAGCTCCCTCCTGGTCTCCTCCTCCATTCGCCGGATGTCGTCCATGTTGAGCTCAATCCATCGGTCAATCCAGCAGAAGAGCTGCCGATGGAAGTTAGTGAACAAGCGCTTCTCTTGCTGGGAGAGGGAGATAGAGGGAGAGACAAAGAGATAGAGAAGGAGAGAGCGATAGAGAGGGAGAGATAGAGAAGGACAGAAAGAGAGAGACAGAGATAAAGAGACAGAGAAGGATAGAAAGAGAGAGAGAAAGGCAAAGAGATAGAGAAGGGAGAGAGAGAGGGGGAGTCAAGCATATAGAGATAGGGAGAGAGAGGGGGAGAAACAAAAAGAGATAAAGAGAGAGGGAGGCAGAGAGAAAGAGCCAAAGGTGGAGATTAAGAGACAGACAGAGGCGGGAGGCAGAGTGATAGAGAGAGATGGAGAGAAGGAGTGAATGAGGCCGATAATGACAATGGCAAGAAGACAAGCCCATTTCACTGAGGAGAACAATGAGGCCATGGAATTGATACAGCTGCATACTCTGTGGCTGGCCCTTTAGTGCAGTGGTTCTCAAAGTGGGGTCCGTGACCCATAGCCAAGGGGTCCGCGAAATAATTTGCTTGAAATTAAAAAGATGATGCTCTTTTCACCCATAAAACAAGCAAATTGTGTCTATTTGGTCCTACCCACATTAACTTGGGATAGTGGACACGGCCACAACTTCAGAGAATACGAATGGTTAACTGTTACGGTTATAAGGGGGTCCTTGGAACCAAAAACTTTGAGAACCCCTGCTTTAGTGGACCTTGTGAGGGGCTTTGGGTCAAAGTGTCAGCTGAGGGACTAAAGCTCATTCCCCATTCCTCACCTTCTGAATGAAGTTCTCCACCTTGTTCTGCAGCCCCCACCACTTGAACTTGACCGTGACCAGTTTGTAAGCAGTCATGTGTGGGCAGTCGGTCTTCTTAGGCAGCTCTTTCTGTGTTTTTAAAAAACACAAACAAACATAAACATGATGAAATGAAGGCCAATCCTCTAACTACACAACACAACATGCCTATAGATACATTACACACACACACACACTGCGTTTGAATATGGATGAAGTCATTCACTTTACATGTTAAACCAAATTAATCTCATGAACATATGTGGACAGATTTAACATGCTAACAAACCCTGCACACTTACATAATGGACACGTCTGAGCATGTAAATGTCAGTGCCAGCCTGGCCCTATGCCTGTGTGTGATGTATGTGTCATCTAGTCTATGGAGTATTTGATAGTATTTAAGTACCAGCTGTTCCACCCTGTTTCCTCTATGGTGGAGAGTTTAACCTTTAAGCATGGTCCTTCCTTTATTTTCATAACAGCCTTGCAGATGGTTGCTCCCTAAATGTTGTTTGACTCTGAAATGTTAGGAAATGTCACGCTTGATTTACCCATTATTGCTAATGGTGAGGCAAACAGTCTGTGCTGTGTTGTTGGTGTAACAGTTTGCTGTGCTGCTCCTGAAGGATGTGGCCACAGTGTGGCTAATTTAACTGTGTGCTTTATGTGATAACATCTTCAGATGACAGGCAAATACTATTGAGCAAAGAGATGCAAATGTTGTTCTCTTTTGTCCAGCCCTCTTACTAGAGCACCTTAACTAAACTGCCTCAGGCTTTCTCCATGTGTCCACAGTATATTAGTTAACAAACATGATCTGCTCTTGTTGTAGTTGCTTATGCTATTTCAAGGGTTTTCTTAAATGGCTTATCTGACCCCACTTCATATTAAATATTGAAAATGTAATTAAATATAGTAGCCTACTTACTGAATACATATTGATAATCGTTACCTGTGTATTTATTACATAAATACACAGCATTACACCTTACTGAACCAAACCAAAGTGTCATCCGATCCCTCATCTCAGGTACATCTTGAAATGACATGCACATACAGTAAGAGCGTAGTATCAATGAACTAAGAACTTTATAGGAACAGTTCCTGTTAAGCACTTGATACAATATGGAGCCATGCAGACAGTCAACTGTCAGTGTTTGGCCACTACACTACATGGTTTTCTCTTTGTTGCTGCAGACCGATTGCCAGATGGCAGATAGTTATCAATGCCCCGGGCGTTCACCGGCAGGTTCTTAAAGCGAGCGATCGGATAGTCCAGCGGATAGTCGAGTCAGAGGGGATTCACACACAAGGACGTCGTTCTCACAGCAGCAGCTGTGCAGCGGCTCTCCTCTGCCTAATCAGAGGATGGTGTCTGGTCAACACAAACCCACACGTGAGGCCCAAAGGGCAAAAGCATCCGTGGCAGGTGAAGGGCAGAGACGTGAGCAAGAGCAGCGGCTCACCTTCCAGTCCGGGCCCAGCGGTCCTCGGCCGGTCTTCACAGACTTGTACTTTGAAGGGTCCTCCTCAGGCTTGTAGTCCTGGAGAGAGAAACAAGGGGACGCGTGATGCAGTGACAGAACAGCCGTCCAACTCATAAAGCCATCAGCTAACACATTACATACTGTAAACATATACAGTAAACATTGCAACACATCAAAATAACATCTTAACAAACAAAATAGCAAAATAGCATAACAAAATAGCAACTCGAGAGGCGAGCAAGGCAAAATTGTCCGACAGATGAATTACAGGTTTGTTCCCCCATTGCTTCCCCCAAAGCGTCAATACCTAAACTTCTTGTATAACATACATAGAACACAGTGTGACCATAGCTTAAACACATTTTCTGCTTTGCACGTTGTTTGCAATTCTGCATCACACTTATTGTGAAAAACTACACATGGTTTCTCACATCAAAAGTGTGTAAGCAATAGGCAAATAGTAAGGGAAATAGAAACATAAGATCCCAAACGCATATTGTCAGGTAACATTATGCTGCAAGCTTTGTAACTAATGGCAAACCCCTCAGCCTGTATCCTGGTGCCTACAGCCAAATCATAGCCCTTTACCAAGCCCACTCTTACGTATACCATAAATGGTGATCTATGAGGCTTTATCAAAGGCCTTCACATTACAGAGAATAGTGGAAGAAGCATTGGCTCACCTTTGACTCGACCTGACTTCTGTCAGCAATGTCAATGTATACAACATCAACCTTCTTCCAGGTCTCAGGGTCTAGTCCATGTACCTACACAATGCAAACACAAATACAGTACATTTACTGTCACATTTCAAACACTGAAGTTCACATCAACATAACATATTGATTTAGGACAGAACAGAACAGCATAGAATAGAACCGAATAGAATAGAATAGAATAGAAACAAAATCAAATAGAATAGCAAATACATACATTCTCTTGATGACCGAGGTCAGGTTTGTGCCACGTCTCAATCTTGATCAAGAAGTTATCTTTCATGTATTCATTCTGAGAGAAAGGGTCAATATTAGCTA